>NC_088363.1:88729835-88742335 GCF_034508935.2 Berghia stephanieae
CCATCCGGAAGTATAACGGACCAACACACAAAACTCTGTGTAACCATGAACTTTTATAGTCTGGTTAATACAGTTTAGTGGGAATCACTCACAAACGCGGATGGCAAAATACAATAACAAAGGCCTGATTGACGTCATCTTCATTCTATCTATAGCCAAGTATTCATTTATAACTGAGTCGGGTGTCGAGAAAGAAGCGAGCATAAATAAATTGAAGGGCAGTGTCATCACTTACTTTAATCAACGTTTCTCGTTAATACTTTTAAGTAATTTGTTTATTTTAGGCTCAATATTCATTTGAATACTGTTTGTACAATACACAAATACATCATTTAGATGATACACAAGCACAGATCAAACTGAAAACGTAGTGATCAGGCTTAAAAGAATTAATTACATTAACACTTATAGATGACATTGATATCGCATAGCGCAACCGATTGCTTGACATATAACTCTTCTATTTTTAATATCCTTGTTAAATTGCAGTTCAATCATTTTTTTTCAATATTAAAAAAAAAACACATTGAATTCGATCTCGCCCTCACCAAACATCACAAATAAAACACGCACAAACACGTGCATACACACACACACACACACACACACACACACACACAACATGTTGCGGCACGACAAAAAGTACAGAGAAAATATACCTACAAAAATGCTCTATTCAGGCAGAGCTTAATATCAAATTTAGTGTTAAATTTGTATTGTATTGCGGGTTTTGTTTTATATGGCGGTAAATGGTAACTATTTATCAAACGATTTTCTCGATCATATTATGAACGTTTCAAATCACACATCGTTCTCTGTGTTGGTTATTTTGATCAAGAGGTAGAAAAGTGGGTATTTTACTATGACACATACCATCGATAGTAAATCCTGTGCAATTGGATTCAATATCTGATGTCACGTCGCCCAGCAAAGGCGAGCAGCGTGGTTCTAAACAAAGAAAATTGGTTCTATTTATTCTTCAAGCTGGCTAGAACTTTTCATATGTCATGTGATCAGAATGTATAAAAGTCAAAACATGATCAGATTTATAATGTTTTTCTCCTCTGGATAGACCTTTATGCTCGTCGGAGAAGTATTTCATAAGGGAGTCCGCCATTGTTCTGATAGTTTTGAGACAGTTACTAAGTTACCATGCGTCATTACTTGGGAAGTGACGTCATGACTGTTGAAACCTATTGATATGTCGACCAATCACTGCTATTTAATACAGTATGACGACTCTCCGAGCCGTGGTTATCTAAGTGCCTATTCGGGCGATCCATAGCTTAATCTATTCTAAGATTTTTAACGTACGTACACATAAATTCTTCTTAAAGTTGTGATGGTACCGAAGTTGAGTCAAAGAAAAAAATATGCTTCTCTTGTTTCGTATAATGGCCGCCCTCGACATGTCCAAGTTTGTAGCTCTGATTTGTTTTGTTTTGTTTTGAAGGGTTTTACGGCGCTTGCAACACGTTTAGGTCATATCAGCGCCAGTAAAAAGGAAGAAAATGGGATAGTAAAAAGTTCTAGATAAAGCACCCAAGAAAAAGTAAGACACAGGGGAACTGGGAACAAATAGGGATCAGATGTAGATTCCAAGAGCACACTATCAAAGTACTTAGTTTGAGACCACCTATAAGTCTCATCCGGACACAAGCACAAAATCCAACAAAGAGGAATACACTCAAATGCTTACATTATAAATTCAAAATAAAAATATAATAATACATAACAGAGAGATGATTTACAAGGAAACAAATATCATCTCCCAAAACAATAACTATGCATTTGACTGTTTCCCTCCCAGCTAGGACTCCGGCCAGGGCCAGGACAAAACCAAGTAATCTCAATCCAAGACAAAGACAGAAAGCATGTTGGAAAACAGATATAAGGAGATAGAAGACACAGTATATACCCCTCTGCCCACTATGGGAGGTCAGGAACCCCACCCAGGTAGCTCTGATATCCGAACGCAACTACGGGCTTGTTATTTATTTCGAATGACGAATCACTGGTGAAATCGAGAATGTTCTGACCCCTGCCTACCCAGCATTGGGTACCACGGTATTAGATCTTGTGCGGTAATTACTTTCATATAGACAGACTAGCACAAGGGTAGCAAGCAATAATTGCATATTACTAGTCCGTGTCGTGCTGGCTACAGTCATCGGGAAAAATAACGGCTCCATGCACCTAACGACTATGCAATTCCATTTAACCTCTGGCTCCATGGGCCTAATGGCTCTGAAAGACGATTTAAACTCCGGCTCCATGGGCCTAATGGCTCTGAAAGACGATTTAAACTCCGGCTCCATGGGCCTAATGGCTCTGAAAGACCATTTAAACTCCGGCTCCATGGGCCTAATGGCTCTGAAAGACCATTTAAACTCTGGCTCCATGGGCCTAATGGCTCTGAAAGACCATTTAAACTCTGGCTCCATGGGCCTAATGGCTCTGAAAGACCATTTAAACTCTGGCTCCATGGGCCTAATGGCTCTGAAAGACCATTTAAACTCCGGCTCCATGGGCCTAATGGCTCTGAAAGACCATTTAAACTCCGGCTCCATGGGCCTAATAACAATAAGAGACCGTTTAAACGAAAGTTAAAACTGGGATGCCAGTCAATGCGTACAAAACCACCACTCTTGAAACGATAAGTTAGTATCAGTACGAACGAGCAACACCGAATCAACACGACTAGCATCATCGAGTCTTGCTTGGGGCAATACTTCACATGCCTATAATGCGTGTTTTCCTCGTGTACTTGTAAATATGTTTGTTTAGGGAAAGACACATAATTCTCCTTCCTTCCTCGATGTGGTTTCGCTGGATATCGACCAGCCCTTCAATTATTTACAAGTGCTTACATATCCCCCCCCCCCTTTCCCCCTCTCTCCAAGCCCACCACGACCTTTACTTCCTAATAATAAATAGTGTTACGATATAATGCTAGCAGTTTCGTGCCAGTTCCATCCTGGTGACTGAAAAGTGGCCACACTTGCGATATGTTCTTTTGTTTATCATGTTGTAACACCCACGTTTAGTAGACATTATTTCTTCTTCATAATGGACTAAACACCATTATTTCAAATATTGACGAAACAAAACTGCTCCCCCCCTCCCTTTCAACCCAACTTGTTGAAAAGGAATAAACCTAAGACTTCAAGACTTTGTACTTGGTGGAGGTTATATTAATTGGTAGATCAATATTAACCGGTTAACCTGGTTTCAGAATTTTTGCCAAGATAAGGGTCATTTAAATCGATCGATACTGGAAGGACTAGTTTTCTGGCCACAATTTTAAATATACTTGTTGTTCCACTGGTTAATTGAAATAACAGTTTTATGGGGGGGGGGGGGGGGGGGTATGTGTGTTGGGCAGCTTCTCATGTCTGTCCATTGACCAAAAGCAATGCCGCACAGTATCACGTGAAAACCGCATTCCAACCTCGTTGCCTTGCAGTGTAACATCAAATTATGCTCTATGGTCATTGCCTTTCAACAAAATGAAAATGTCGACGAATCCGTTATTTCCCACATGTATCGAGTGATATTTGTTTGAAATGTTTTGGATATGAGTATTTTGCCGACCGCTATCCGCCTCCTAGATTGGAGCCAAACACTGCAAAATTTTGAGGACCAAACATTATTGCTATAGTCTCTGTCACATTTCCTTTTAGTTTCTTTTAATAATAAAAAAAAGTGCAATGTGCCCATCTTTGCACTCTTCGTAAATAGGCAAACTATATGAAAGAAAAATCCTCAATAATGTATAGCTGTATAACCCATATACCTTTCTCATCATAAAATACTATCATTTTATAGACATTTCTAGTTGTTTGTTTGTTTTAATTTTTACAATCGAATGTAGACCCAATGTTTGCAACATAAATATCTTATAGGTAAACTGTTTAAAGAAATTCCGTTACATAAAAGTAAAAAAAAATTAATAATAATAATAACAACAACAAATAATCAAACAAAAACAAAGGAAAACAAACAAAAAAAAACAAAAAAAAACAAACAAACAAACAAGATACTGTGAAGAAATTCGTTTTTCGCTCCTTTTAAGCGACCGGCTGGTATCGACGGGTATCGACCGTCCCGTTCAATTATTAATGAGTTCTTGCCCATACTCTCTCCAAAGACACGAGCTGACCTTTGGTTATGATAATGCAACACCAATGGTGGTGGCCTTAAAAACAAGCACACGAGCGATTGGTGGAGTATCTAAGTGGTAAGGCAGGGCATTCAGGCCACAACAGTACAGTTTGATTTGAAGCTTTAACTCTCTCCTCACCAGTCATTTTGAGGATTTTCATCAAAACTTCACACCCAACTAACACAAAAATAGATTTTTTATCACTTAGACACAATAGCAGTAAGTTCTTGCGATACATAATTTATTTTCCAAAACATGATCTACAACACACTGTGCATTTTCTTTAATTTCTATAATGTACAAGAGAAATTTAAACAAGAAAATTGTAGGTTGTATCGTAACGAATGTTACGATTTTCCTATAGTTGGTAAGGAGATGGTTAAGTATTCGCAAGAGCAGCTTTCATTGGTAGTTGACTATAAACCCTTTCGACCCCACAAGTATCCAAGGCGTCCCGATAACTGATAGATTACTGACTTCATTTACACTGAAACGGGGGTGTTTCTTTTTTACGAAACCCACCGAAACCCGACAAAGTTATGGGAGGAAGTAGGCAGCCGTGGGGAGGGAGTGAACCTGGGCCTCAGGGAAGTGTAAAAAGCGTATAAAAAAAGCAATTACTTTTCTACGAAACTAGCCGAAACCCATCCCCAGCTTCACGCCCCAATGGTGTACACTTCCCTGAGTCCCAGGCTCACTCCCCACTGCTGCCTACTTCCATCACTTTGTCAGGTTTCGGCGGGTTTCGGCGAATTTGTTGGGATTTTTTCGACCCTTGTGTCCATCAAGCAGTAACACAATTATAGGCTTCAATAGTCGTGACGTCACTTCCCTCGTAATCACGCATAGTAACTTAGTTACTGGTTCTAAACTACAGGAACAATGGCGGACGCCCTTATGAAATACTTCTCCGAAGCATAAAAGTGTGTCCAGAGGAGAAAAACATTACAAATCTGATCATTTTTTAAAACTTTTATACATTCTGATCACATGACACGTGAAGAGGTTCTAGCCAGCATGAAGAATGAAAAGTACCGATTTTCTTTGTTTAGAACCAAGCTGATCGTTGCTGGGCAGACGTGACATCGGGCTATTGAATTGGTAATATCGGCTGAAGAGTATTTTGCACTAAAGTAGCATTCTATCAAAATGAAAGCTATTGAATTTGTGTTTGTTTCTCACAGTGGGCTCCGTAATAAACCAGATTTGAATACAATTTTAATGGCATTGTCATTGATTCAAATTAAGAGAAAAATTGGAATTAATCAAATGTGATTATAAATATTTGTTAAAATATTTCAGCCGATTTATATTTTCAATATATTGCAAGGGGTTTGTTTGAAAGGCAATTCGGTACCTTTCCGGGTACGAAGCAAAGACCGTATCGCACGGCCACGCTGCCCCAAGATTATAAATAATTGTAAGAAGCATTTCGGCTGGGCTCTTCGTGGAGGAATAAAAATGAGTCCTTCCACCAAAACCTCCAATGTTTATAGAAATCATATCTATTATTGCTGCCTACAAAATAAAGGGTCTTTTTATAAGCAAGGAGGGGCAAATTAATGCTATTTCTCAAATTGTTTTTGTCAAAAACCCTTATTTTCACATCCAACATAATATTATTGTATTTTATTATTGCTTTCCTTTCAGTTGGCATTTCGTTGATTGGTGTTTATTGCTTAAAAGTAAGTTATTTGCTTATAGTCGAAACCGGGAAATATCATCTAATTACTAACTTTGCCTTCTAATGGCAACACGGGCGTTTTAAATATGCGACCTTTTTGAGCCATAGGTGAATGACTTATCGACCGCGAATCCGGCTGGTCCTCTATGAAAACGACAAAGTGTGTGTCTTTGACAGTGAAAATGGTGGTGGACTAACAATTTATTATTTAGGTATTATTTACAAGTCTCAAGACACATCCACAAGCATACACCTACACACTAAAGCACAACCCAACACTCCCATCAATTATGCACACGGCGCTACAGCAATAACACACTAATGTTGTTATGTCTGTGGTAGACTTCAATGGGGATTGGGTGAAAAAGACGGGAACCGATGACAGGCTATAGTAGAGAGAAGAATAAAAAGATGAAAAAAACAAAATGAAGAAACAAATTGGAAAAAAGTAAGCACTCTCTTTTCTTTGCCGAGGTAAGTGAAGGAGGAGAGAGTTGAGACTGTCCGTCTCTTTCTTGCGGCTATGTGGTCTAGTGGTATGACACTCGCTTTCGGATTGGAAGGTCCTGGGTTCGAGCCTCGATCGCGCATGGTTGAGTCTTTGGAGAAGACATTCTCTGACTGTACTCGGGTGTAAAATGAGGACCTGGCCGTTAACAGCGTTACTCTGTCCGAAAAAAATTGTAATATCACCTAACAGGCATCATGTCCCGTCCTCCATGTTAAATGTTGCTGTTGACCAGGGACCCCTTGTAATGCGCTTTGAACACATTTAATGGATATTGCGCTATATAAAAGCTAAAATAAAAGCTCAATCTTATTATTTGTGACCGAGATGCACGGATGGTACTATGTAGACAAAGTCTAGTTTGTGATCCAAAATGTCTAAGCGGTATCATGCCGGTATGACTCAGATAAATATAATCACGTTCAATGTCCAAATGACCAGAAGTTTGAAATTCAAACTTTTTTGCAGATCAAGAAACAACTTTCACACACACACACACACACACACACACACACACACACACACACACACGCGCGCGCACACACACACACACACACACACACACACACACATACACATCGTACCTTCATAATATAAGCATTACATTCAGCTCAAACGTTATCAATTAAGACTCTAAGTCCAATAGGATTCAATAGTCTGATGTCATGTCCGCCCAGCAACGAGCAGCTTGGTTCTAAACAAAGAAATTCGGTACTGTTTATTCTTCATGCTAGCTAGAACTTTTTCAAATGTCATGTGATCAGAATGTATAAAATTTGAAACATGATCAGATTTATTATGTTATACTCCTCTGGATACGGTTTTATGTTCGTTGGAGAAGTATTTCATAAGGGCGTCCACCATTGTTCCGATAGTTACTAAGTTATTATGCGTCATTACGAGGGAAGTGACATCATGATTGTTGAAGCGTGTTTCCATCATTGAGGTAACCACGACATAATATCGATTAGAGACGATTAGTCACATTTGTAACTTTTCGTAATCGTTCTATTTCTGTTGTATTATGGTTTGTATCAAACCTGTTCTAACCTCTTGTGAGTGATAAATGGGGATGATCGATTTTACCTTTCCATGTGGTCAAGGTCATTGGATATACTAGAGGTAACATTCGGACATTAAAATGTCCCTCAGTGTCTCAAAAGCGTATTATGTCGAGATGAATCGTATCTTGAAATGAAAATTTAGAATAGAAATGATAAGAAATTATACAAACGTTGAGTCATTTGCAAATCTCTGAGAAATTGTACTTATTCTTTACCATCACGAATCCAAATTAACTCTAAGTTTTTATTTTGTATGAATTTAATATCCAGCATTTACTACATCCAGACAAAATACCGTCTTGAGACGCTGGGTTACAAATAGATTTATCTTGTTTTTTACCTAAACCATATTAATTATGCTTGGATTAACGGCACAAACTGGCATACTTTGGTTAGGTCTATCTAATTCAGACCTTAGAATTAATTTATTTTGTTTTGTAAAAACCTATCAGCTTAGTTTTACGACTGAATCTTATAAAGGGGGGGGGGGGGGGGTTGGAGGGCGACCATAAACACAACATAATCCTGGATTATCAATCGATTTGCGTCTTGCTTTGAACCAGGAAATTATAGTTTTAACTTTCATTGACGTCAATAGCATGTATGTATTAAAGGGATTATGATTCATCAAGGGTGTTTTATTCAAAACCTGTTGCCGAATTATTGGAATCAATCTAATAATAATTTTGAGATTAACTCTACTGTTGAACCATCAAAATGAAAAGGTCCAAAGTGAT
Organism: Berghia stephanieae; assembly: GCF_034508935.2. Classification (NCBI taxonomy): domain Eukaryota; kingdom Metazoa; phylum Mollusca; class Gastropoda; order Nudibranchia; family Aeolidiidae; genus Berghia; species Berghia stephanieae. The sequence continues at coordinate 88,737,994 of NC_088363.1, forward strand.
AAATAAATACATTGTTTGATCTTCAAATACCATTTTGAAAGACTCTTATTATATCGATTTATCCCAAGATGACCTAAGTATTACCCGCAGCTCAGCGCCGCAAAGTACGTAATATGGGGTTAAATTTCGTGCTCAAGGAATCAAAGCGAGATGAAGTTCTAACCCAGGCATAAAGACAGTTTTACGTTACTACCAGCCTCTCATAGCTTTACAAGTGAATGATTTTAGATATCCAAATTATATACGTGAGTATTTAATTGTTTTAATGAAGTGATGGGTAGATTGTATAACTCATTTGTTGTCTATTTGAATTCAAGCCTGTAATAAACATCCAAAAGGATATGAGCTTTAACCTAACAATATTTCGACAATAAAGATTATTATTATTATTATTATTATTATTATTATTATTATTATTATTATTATTATTATTATTATTATTATTATTATTATTATTATTATTATTATTATTATTGTTATTATTATGATTATGATTATTATTATTATTATTATTATTATTATTATTATTATTATTATTATTATTATTATTATTATTATTATTGTTATTATTATGATTATGATTATTATTTATTATTATTATTATTATTATTATTATTATTATTATTATTATTATTATTATTATTATTATTATTATTATTATTATTATTATTGTTATTATTATGATTATTATTATTATTATTATTATTATTATTATAGCCGGACGCAATTATGGGCAGGTTTTAATATATCTAGTTGAAATGGAGAATAAGTTGCGTTGTTTTGAGAGAATTTCCACTAAAAACAATGAGACCACAACAATTAATTGGGTTATCAGAACTGCAAACATGTACGCATCGTTGACAACCCATTTAATTTGTTGCACCCCAATGTACGCTAACCCCCCCCCCCCCCTACCCAATATAAACACGATCACAAGAGCTCTTAAGCGCTCAAGTATCTAAATTGAACGTGAATTTATTGGTCTATAATATTATGAAACAAATAACTATGTAATATGTAAAACCAAATACCACGATACGAGTCTGCATCATGTAAATAATCACAGTATCATCAAACATAAAATATTGATTCTACAATACTTTCCAACAACAACAACAACAATAACAATAACAAAACCCCAGCAATTTTGTAGTAGACGCAAATATCAATAATCAGTCAATGCTGTAACTTTTTTTGATTATTATTTATATACAATTTCAATTCGACATTTAAAAACGATACGAAAATTACTGATATTATCGTGAGCTATCATCTGGCAAAATGCCATGGTTTGTCGATCTGTGTTTATGCAAGTGACAAGAGTCAACAAACCGTCATATTTTTCACCACTGTATAAATTGGAATCATTGAGCATAGATACATACTGTGGCGATAAAAACGAATCAAAATGATACACGAATAATGAATAATATCCCGTGAGCTGTTCTATTAGGCAATGAACGGCCACTAAATATGTAGTTATCGACACTGCACTTTACAAGGAGTCTAAATTCAGCAACGACACGTACGTAGCCTGTAGGACGATACATAACGTAAGGGATAAAAAATACTGAAAAACTGTGAGTACAAAGCCTCCGTCAATTACTCAAATTTGCGCCGTTCGCCAACCGGGTCCTACAGATGACAAGGCAAGTTTTTATGTCCTAGAAGTACATAATTTTGGGACTTCAATAAAATATAATATTGGCTGGGTCATATCTCATGTATAATCGATTCCGGGAGTCGACACCATTATATAATATAATATTGTCCATTGTCTGTCTTATTATTATTATTATTATTATTATTATTATTATTATTATTATTATTATTATTATTATTATTATTATTATTATTATTATTATTATTATTATTATTATTATTATTATTATTATTATTATTATTATTATTATTACTATCTGCGGATTTCAAAAATAATAGTCTGGAAATGATAACATTGATGTGATTACCAGTATAGTTTCAAGCTGCCCTCAAGCAATTCACAGTATGACTTGTACCTGGTATATTCCTATTAATCACAATAAATCCATTTGATGTATTTAACAGACAATTTTGACTACCTAAGGGTAAATATGATGGAACGAATGGACGAGAAAAAAAGGACAACTATTAAATCAAGAGGGGAAATTATCTTAGAGTATCTCAGTTTGCATTTTGATATAATATTTTTGTTTTGTTTTCAAATCGTTGTAACTTAACTTTTCATCTGTGACTTTGACAGTTCATTTATGATGGATTAGAGAAAAGAGATTCTGAAATCTTGACGAAAATGCTTTCATCATCATCATCATCATCATCATCAGCATCATCATCATCATCAACATCAGCAGCAGCAGCAGCAACTGCATCATCATCATCATCATCATTATCACCATCATCATCATCATCGCCATAACCGCTACCACCAGCACCATCGACATCAAACAAAGCCACAACCCCTATTCTTACTCAGACCAATTTAAAACATCACATTGACTAATCACGATTTTCCTCACTTTGGCATAAAAACAATTCCTTCATTCCATAGATTGACGATATCAAGATAACACTCAACTTATCAAAAGTTATCCCAACACTTTTTCAGTCACATTACATTTGAAACTTTTCGACAAGTGGACATATCTAGGTCGAAAGATATCGATATTTAAAATACAAATAAAAAACTGTCTGGCCAGAATTCAAAAGTAAAAGGTGTTTTGTCAATGTGCCGTAGTTCAGTCCATAGAATCCAATCAATGAAGTCGGACCGATTAAAACCATGCCTTATCTTAACGTCTTCACTTTGTATTAATTATGCACGTCTTGTGTGTCGTTATCACTTGATTATAAACAAAACCCCTCTCTCTCTCTCTCTCTCTCTCTCTCTCTCTTCCTCTATCTCTCTTCTTCTCTCTTTCTCTCTTCCTGTCTCTCGCTTCATCTCGACCTTTCCATCTCTCTCTTCCAACCTCTCTGTCTCTATCTCGCTCTCTTTCTTTATTTCTCCCTCCTCTCTCTCCCTCTCTCTCTCTCTCTCTCTCTCTCTCTCTGCCTATTTCATCCATGTAACCCTAAGAGATGCAACGAAACAACCAAAAAATTAAATATTTAAATGTGTGTCCCCTAATGATATTTTTTGGCCTGAATGTCGTGTAATGGCCACATTAGCGACATGCCAAGCATAACACTGCCTCCCTCAGGCTGAATACGCACACGACTGGGTCCTCGTCAACCAGAGAAAGGGGCTAGACCGATAGCATACTAAATGTGGATGTGACCAAACTTCAATCCTACTTTGACCAAAAAAAAAAAAAAGAAAAAGAAATAAAATTTCTCCCTTTCGCAACGGCACCATAAGATCCCGTCGCCCAGGCATTCCATGATGGAATATAGATATAATCCATCAAACACAATGTCTGATGTCAACAGGAATCACCCATGTTGTCCACGTTGTCCAAGTGAGCAAATTAGGGGTTAATAATCTTGCTCAAGAAAAAAAAAAACGAAAGTGCCTGAAGTGGGGCTCGAACCCGGGAATTTCCGGATCACAGTGCAATCTCTTAACCACTTTGACAATGGCTTCTTAAAATGAATACTTCGAAACAGTTGCTGCTGTTATCCACCTTAGCGACGTCGAGCATTTCTGCTCTGAAAGTCCTGTCGAGGATTCGACTCCGAAGTATCGGGAAATCAATGCCATACATATCGAGTCCGTCTCGAAGGTGGAGCCCAGGAGGTAGAAAGACACACATCTTCTAAGGAAAAGTAATAAATAACAATGTGAAATTGAATGTAAGCTACAATTTAATTACGAGAACAGACGAATTGACGTTTCGGGTTTCCCCTTTATCAACAAACAGGATGAATGAAACATTACAGACGAATGAGATGATGTGGTAGTGGCGTTTCATTCATCTTCTTTGTTAATAAAGGGGAAACCCGAAACGTCCATTCCATCTGTTCACGTCACATTGCTATCTATTTCTTCGAGCTTCGAGCAGCAACATTTACCTTAAGGAAAAGTAACGGGATCGATCCATAAATTGTAGTATTGGTCGCAAAACATCCGTTTTGATATTGCATCGTGATGCATCTATCTCCCTGGTTGGTTCAAGACGCTTCACAAAGTTTTTCCAGACTGTGTAATATAATACTATTAGTTATGTCAACATACACTCTCTCTCTCTCTCTCTCTCTCTCTCTCTCTCTCTCTCTCTCTCGCTCTATCTCTCTATCCATATATCTATCTATCTTCTCCTCCTCCTCCACCTCCTCCTCCACCTCCTCCTCATCTTCCTTCTCATCCTCCTCCCCCCCCCCCCCCCCCCCCCCCCCCCCCCCC
>NC_088363.1:88747335-88767335 GCF_034508935.2 Berghia stephanieae
TTATGATGATTATTATTATTACTATTATTATTACTGGCGATACGACGCCTTTGATCTGGTGAGTTCTTATTTGCAAGTTTTAAATTGTTACCAGTTTGTGTCGTTGTATTGTAATCTTCGTCTGAATTCAGTCGTGACTCTTGTGAATTACTGCGAAGCTTGACTGTCTCAAAACTTTTTTTTGAGCTTCCTGATTCGTGACACTCGTCAGAATTAGTTCGCGAATTGCTCGGAGTGGATTTCTGCGGATCTTTGCTAGCGCCTGCACTCGAACGTCTATCCCTACCACTATTTGTAAATACCTCAGTCGGGCTATTACCTGTATTCCTACTGCTAGAGCGAGATGTATCTTGCCTAAATACACTATCTTTGCTACTATTGTGGTGATAATTTTCTAAGCTCCCTACATCGTCCTTGTCTCGACTTTTCGATCGAGATTTCCCAACAACAACAAAAGAACGTTCGGACTGATTGTTGGAGTTCTGTCTAGTTACATTTTCTTCTTTCTTACTATCTGTGGCACAGATAACGGTGTCGTAACTCCCACTAGAAGAAGCAAGACGTTTCTTTCTCTCCGTTGGAGAGAGTTTTGAATTATGTGTATCATTCCTTCCACGATTTAAATCTACAAGTTCAAAATCTTGAACAGTCTTCTGTCTGCCCAATGAAGCGTGACGCCTTTGTCTGCTATCCCGTTCTTCAACACTCTGAGATATATTGTAGGTGACAATAGAACCTCTATTGTCTCGTTCCTTAGACGGGACGTTGGCAAGATGGGGCCTTTGCTTATTATCACTGAACCCTCCCCTGTTGTCCTTGTCCCGAGTATTTGTACGATTTCCAGAGTAAATATCAACGATATCAGACGAATTTGAACGTGCAACTTTTCCTGGTTTTGTCGTTGAAGAAACAGTGGAGGGATTTACGGCTGATCCTCGATCGTGTGATCTATTGTAATCAGCGACAAGTTGCTGATGTTTTTTATATTGTTGTTGGTGTTCTGGTTGATGTTCATATTGTTGTTGGTGTTCTTGTTGATGAGGATGTGGCTGAGTCTGCTGATAATGAGATCCGGTGGAGTATTGTTGTTGTTGTTGCTGTTGATGATGATGATGAGAATGTTGACGTGGATTTTGACGAATTTGACGAGTTGTTTGTTGCTGTTGCGATGACGCTGTAGACTCGTAACCCAACTCAGATGAATGAACGTGTCCTCTACTCCCACTACTTCCACCCAAGCTTACAACATTCGATTGGTGATGAGACTGCGGGTGTACTAATCCTTTCTCCTTGTAATAATGAGACGGTTTTTCTTGGTATTGATGATGATGATGATGATGATCTTGTCGTTGTAATCCTCCTGCTGAAATAACACTCCCTCCTCCACCCCATATCCCTTTTCCACTATTACCACTACCACTATAAACACTACTAGCACTACTTACTGCAACACCACCTCCGATTCCGCTATAACTACCACTTCCACTAACACCACTATAGCCCGTAGGACCTGTGTATCTCCGGTTCAAATCGTATCCAGTTAGAATTACACCACTACGATCTTTGTTACTTATTTCATCAGCACCCGTGTAACTGTGAACACTCTCCTGACTGGAAAACCCAGATGTCACCGTTTCACCCAAGCCACTGGTCTCGGTCGAACTTTGCGCGTGCAATCTACTCAAACTTTGTGCGCGTTCTAAATTGGTTAACCCGTGAGGCGCGTCCGGGCTTAGAAAATTGCCAGTCGTAGTGCGTGGAACGGCGGGGGTGAGTCCACCGCTTACCACACTGCCTCCGTGAGTCGTATAGTCGTGGTGATACGGTGGTTGCTGCCCGCCAATCACTCCCATTCCTTTACCTCGCCTGTTGCTGCTTCCACCACCACCGCCGCCACCACCACTACCCAACCGTTCTGTCGTCTTCATCGGCGTTGCTATCGTCGTCGCTCTCGATTCCTCGATTGTTCCAGCTCGTGGTCTTCTTGACATTGTTTTGACGCCGAGTTTAACCTCATCAATAAAATAGCAATTATGATTATGCTTTATAAAATAGCTGGGCAATTGCTGGCGTCGGTGATAATGTTTTCAATTCCTGGTCAATAATCGTTATTTCTCTCGCACTGAAGAGGAACAAATGCCAATTTTACTCGAGTCTGTTCCTTTAGTTTCGAAAAGATTACCCCCAATGGATTCTCTAGTCCTAACATTTTGGTGAATATACACATTCGTGAGTAAACAATATACATTTATTATAGTATGGCATACTTGCTGTGCTGTTGACAAAAATAGCTAGATAGTGTTGGGTCAGTATTATTTGTCACCCAATTGATAACCAGCATGGCGTTCTCTTTTCAAACATTTATCCCTCGCTGTGTCAGTAATGGAAATTGGACATACACATCCGTATATACACGAACACATGCATGCAAATATCCACAATAGGTTTATAATGAGGAAATAATACGATTGAATGCTCATTAACTTGTTATTTCTTACGTCCATTGTTCGTAATTGTTTGTTGCACGTAAGAATGGTTAGTTAGCCTGTTGGGCGCCATTAGATGAAGAGATTCCTTAGCCACAATGGTGGAATAACTACGACAATCATTATGCATCTGGCATTTATGACGTTATGTCCGCAATTAATCGTCTCATTAGAACAAACCCATTATAAGGTGATTAATGTCAGAACTGAATCATAAATGGGTGCCTAGCTAATAATAGCCCGTCATTGAAGAACTACTAATGCATCTACAACAAAGACGTATCTATTTTTTCCATGCCGATGTAATTTCTCTATTCTGTTTCATCGTATATTTCTGTTATCAATGTGCATACTTATTGACTCGAAATAATATGTCCGCCGCTTTGTATTGGTCCCATTCGTATCAAATTACGGTAAGGCATGTCGTCTCCTGCCAATAACAAGTGCCATTGCTTTGATTGAAACAGTTTTCGTGTAAGCAACTATTCAAAGTAGGAATTTCTTGATAGTTTCCATGAGTTCCACATCTTAAAATTAAGTAAATCTCCGACAGATAGATCTTGTGCCAAATGACATCAAGAGGAAAGTGTCACCAGGAAAACATTCTTAATAAACTCAAGTGGGTTCGTTGATATACGTTGTATTAAAAACAATGTTGTCGAGGTAATCATAGTTGGAAAGAAGATTCTGTTTTGGTTTTGCCGTGTGAAGATGTCTGAAGTGAAGGGAAGCTTGTTGAAGTAGTTGAATATGGCATTATGTTGGGGGCAGATCAGCGATCATCACACCGGCGTTGACACTGACATGTAATCTGTGGATTTAATGATAATGATTATAATTATAAAGACATTTTTTTTTCATATTTTAAAATAATTATTATTTTTAAATATGAACAGCTTCTTGCTGGTATAATATAGATTTAAAAAAAAAAAGAAAACATACCCTTCCGCCACGACATCATAAGATATTGTCGCCTAGGCATTCCTCGAAGGAATATAGATAATTCATCAAACAGGATGTCTGATGTCAACAGGAATCACCCATATGGTCCAAGTGAGCAAGTTGGGGGTTGATAACCTTGCCCAAAGAAAAAAAAACGAAAGTGCCTGACGCGGGGCTCGAACCCGGGATCTTCCGTGTCACATTGCAACGCCTTAACCACTCGGCCACTTTCGCCCACTCTATGATAGTTAAATACCTGAAAAAGTGTGAATGAAACAGACCGGACAAAGCAGGAAAGAAAAATACAAGAAAAAAAAGCATCCCGCAAAAAAAAAAAACAGTTGATCTTATCCTACACCAATCCCTTCTCCCTATTGTCTCAATATAATTTAGACATGATTGGCATTGTAAAAGTGCTAGTACACACAGGATGAGAGAGAGAGAGAGAGAGAGAGAGGGGGAGAGAGAGAGAGAGAGGGAGAGAGAGAGAGAGAGAGAGAGAGAGAGAGGGAGAGAGAGAGAGAGAGAGAGAGAGAGACGATCAGATGACCAACATAGTATAGAATGAGTATTTGGAGCGATTAGTAACAATAGAAATGTGCTTTGTAAAGTTATAAGGGTGTTTAATTGTTCAGTTAACTCCTCTACATCTACCTTTATCATTGTTGCATAGAGAGAAAGAGACGCAGAGATTAATAGGAAGAAGTGGAGAAAGAGTGGGAACCAGGAAGAAAGAGCAACACACACACACACACACACACACACACACACACACACAGATTATATATATATATATATATATATATATATATATATATATATATATATATATGTATAGCTGTCCACATAGACGAAAACATCTACGAATCAACTACAAACCTACGGAACCACTTCAACAAGCAACAACACAAAACAAACCAAGCTCAAGTAACACACAGTCCTGGCGATGACTGAAAGGCCCGAAACATTGATATAGAATGACTCCAACATGGTGGTAAATATTATATATATATATATATATATATATATATATATATATATATATATATATATAGAGAGAGAGAGAGAGAGAGAGAGAGAGAGAGAGAGAGAAGGGAGAGAGAGATTGGAACTGGGTAAATTATACTCTTACAATATACCCAAAGTTTTGAAATCAAACCATATCATTTGGGCGATTGTCTGGCACTTTTCCAATGAATGAGTTTCCATCCCACCTCTCCCAACAAGGCCCATCTGAATTCCTATCACCAGTAAACAGCCATACCCTGGGGGAAAAAACTCATATTTAAAAATTTGGCCAGAAAAATCGTCTTTCAAACATCCATCGATTTAAATGACCTTCATCTTGGCGCAAAATCTCAGATCTCGGATTTCTCAAAGTCCTACGTTAGAGAATCTTTTTTTTTGTGTGTGAAAAGATGAAGGTCTTTTAAATGGATCCATAATATTTGGAGGGCGAGTTTTCTGGCCAAACTTTTTAATACGAGTTTTTTTTCCCCTAAGGGCAGTTAACTGGTTAATCTCTTTAGGGGGCAGTGTGAATGGCTGTGGCCGTTAGTCAAGGCTGGTCGGGACCTACTCTCACAAAACACGTTTTTCACTATGGTTTGAAAACATTTATCTCATCATTGATAGATTATCATGACCACAAACTTAACGTTTTTTAAATGATAATATAGCACGATATCCATTATCTGTGCCCAAAGCGCTTTTCAATGGGGTCATAAGTCAACACAAACGCTTAGCGTGTAGGACCAGAGATGACGACTGTAAGAAGACAATAGATAGTATGGGCTTGGCTAAGAAGCTGACAACATTGCCATCCGGAAGTATAACGGACCAACACACAAAACGTGCAACCATAATCGTTTATAGTCTGGTTATTACAATTTAGTGACACTTACTCATAAACGCGGATGACAAAAAAAAACAAAAAACCAATAACAAAGACCTGAATGACGTCAACTTCGACCTATCTATACGATATTTGTTTTATTTTCGACAGAGACAACGCTCAAACCGGTCAGATAGTCATTCCGCAATAGCTTTGATGAGAGAATGTTAAGTATAGAGCTTTTTCCCAAGGACCCAACTTTGCTCAGGACTCGAACAAAGGAATTCCTATTCCAAAGGCGAGTGGCATATAACTAGACCACAACATTTGTCAAATCATATTTTCAAAGCGAGATGTCCTAGTAGTCCTTCAGAGCCATTAGGCCCATGGAGCCGGAGTAGATTTCGGTTTCTAGAGCGTGAAACGGACAACAGCAATTGCTTGCTACCCTTTGAATAGGACGATAGTCTATCGCAAAGTACTTTCCGCTAAATCTAAAAGACCCAGCTACCCAATCACTGTTGGGTGGTCAGGGGGATTAGAAAAAAAATCTCGACTCCACCCGGGATCAATCTTGGTACCTTTGCGTATGAAGCGGGTGCTCTACCAACTGAGCTATTGACGCGAGACGTCCTAGTCCCAGGTTTAAGGTTTTTGGCAAGTCATCAACCATGGAAATATGAAGGAAAAGCTTTCTGGCTAAAAGGCAGACACAATGTTTTGCCATTTTACTGTATGTAGAAACTGACCACCGTCACTCCCAAGGGACCGGTTGATTCCATTGACAACAATTATATAGAATTGTTATCGTCTTTATCTTCCATGTCAGCACTATTATTTTGCTCATGGTGTCACTGGTCATCGTCATCATCATCATCATCATCATCATCGTCGTCGTCGTCGTCATCATCATCATCATCGGCATCATCATCACAATCATTATCATATCATCATCATCATCATCGTCGTCGTCGTTGTCATCATCATCGTCATCATCATCACTATCACTATCAAAATCTTACAATTAACATCGCCTGTTAAAAGCTATTTCATACTAACACTCACTAACAGGCAATACCCATCACTGCAATATAACCGATACTAATTCACACCTGCGTCGAGAGGGGCAAATGTTTGTAAGAACTGTGCTTTTAAACAAGGACACTCTATCTTCTAAACACTGCAACCCATCTAGTCATTGACCATGCGAGATTACGCTTAAAATTCCGACAAACCAACCCGTGATTGCCACAAGATAACACTCGTATTAACTCACTCAACCCTAACACCAACTATAGATAGTATGCGCTTGGCAAAGAAGCTCATAACATTGCCATCCGGAGGTATAACGAACCAACACAAAAAACTGTGTGTATCCATGAACGTTTATAGTCAGGTTAATACAGTTCAGTGAGCATTACTCATAAACGCGGATGGCAAAAAACAATAACAAAGACCTGAGTGACGTCATCTTCGAACTATCTATACCCGTAGTTTACCCGGGTTACTTTTACCCCATGCCTATTTAATACACATTTCTGAGAAAAAATATATGCGTAGAATCAAAGCTAATGTTTTTAGATTGTGCATGTTAACGGTAGTAGAACAAAACTATCTATATACATGTTAATTATTAATACATTTTTTCCAATTTTGAAAAGTAGCAAAAATAGCAAAAGTCTTTAGTTACTCAGAAAATCTGACCTCTGACCTCTGAACTTAAATAAATGATGACTTCTTTCCCTTCCTGAAAATGCATCTAGACAAGGTACTCTAACCTCTGTACTTGTGCCATCCTAAGTGGATAGTCTACAATTTTATGACGATCTCTTTCCCTAACAGAGATGGAAAATTTCCAGATCCGTGCATAATTAATCCTTTTCACGTGATCCCGAGGAGCTAAATTGATAGTCTAGTGGTGTAATTTGGCCCTCAGTGACCATATCTTCCTGCGTGGCTTCTCAAATGGCTACTTTTAGGGTGTGGGTGTTAATGGCCCCGCATCACGGTTAGTGATATCACTTTGTGTTATCACAAAAGTCATAATAAAACAATAAAATATTATAAGGCGAATTGGATATAGTGAATCCTTTGGAACGTTCGAAATAAGTGTTTATATATTTTGTAACCCCAGGTGGTTTGCAGATATGCAGGAAGAAGAAGTAGAAGAAGAGCAATGCTATAAAAATTGAACTTTCATAATATAGTACAATATCGAGTAAGTATGCTGAAAGCGCTGTACACGGATCCCAACAAGAGATGGAGTGAGTAGGAAAGTGCCAGAAGACAATAGAGAATACAAATTTCGCGTCGGTGATGGGGGTTTGAAACCGCGACCTTACTGGTACGACAACTCCGCCTGGCCGGGGAGAGTGTGACTCTACCGTATAAGCTATCCACGCTCTCCCCGGCCAGGCGGAGTTGTCGTACCAGTAAGATCACGGGTTCAAACCCCCATAACCGCCGCTAAATTTGTATTCTCTATTGTCTTCTGGCACTTTCCTACTCACTTCATCTCTTGTTGTTATCAACATAAGTGCCTGTTCCACTCACTTTTCTGTACAAGGATCCCAAGCCAACATAAACACTAAACATGTAGGACGAGAGACAGCATCTGTAAGATTCTACCACAATCTATTTTTCCATAGAGAAAACGCTACCAATAAGGTACTCATTTTACACCTGAGTTCAGTGAGAGAATGTGATGATGGAACTTGTTTCCGAGGACTGAACGATGCACCGACCACAGCGAAACTCGAACCGGGGACCTACAGATTCGAAGACGAGTGTCTTACCACAAGACCACAGATCGGCATAAAATGGTGTATTCTAGAAAGACCCATATTTAAAAATTTGGCCAGAAAACTCGTCCTTCAAATATCGATCGATTTAAATGATTCTCATCTTGGCAAAAACTCTCAAAACCGGGACTTCATGTGTGTGTGTGTGTGTGTGTGTGTGTGTGTGTGTGTGTGTGTGTGTGTGTGTGTATGTGTGTGTATGTGTGTGTTGCGAGTAAGGAATTTACTTATGTAGAAGTAGACATCAATAATCGCATAATTTTGTTGAAGGAGAACTATGGTGGAGAGTATAAAACTAAAATGATTAATCGAATTATGAGGGTTACAAATAGATGGAGTCATATTGATGCTATGCGTTTAGGTAAAATAATCATCACAATATAGATAGAATGCGCTTGGCCAAGGAGTTCACAACATTGCCATCCGGAAGTATAACGGACCAACACACAAACTCTGTGTAACCATGAACTTTTATAGTCTGGTTAATACAGTTTAGTGAGAACAACTCACAAACGCGGATGGCAAAAACAATAACAAAGGCCTGAGTGACGTCATCTGCATACTATATATATGCCAGCCGAATATGCATTACCAACACGCAAAATTATTTGTACATTAAACTTTTAAAGTCTGATTGATAGAATTTGGTGAGAATTTATCTATCATTAAAAAGGCTGTCTAAAAATAATAACAAATAGCTTAGTGACGTTAATTTCGTTCCTTCTATAAATTGACGCAAAGAATATTATAATCGCTTGTTAGAGTAATGTGCCTCAACTTGTGTGAAATTGACACGGAGTTACAAAAAATATTTTAAATGTTTTTATACCATTTTCATTTTTGAGACTATGCTTTGTCCACAAAGTAATATACCTTATTGTCAAATTACCTCACTTTACCCAAGAATAGATGTGTTCCATAAATTAGGAAGCAATGGATATTATTAACTTTAGTAAAAGGACTCATAAAAGGCAAAGAGTGGAATTTAGTTAAATATTATTCTGTGGGTGAATAGATTTGCTCATGAGCATCATTATATTCAGCACAAAATTGAAAATTAAATTATTGTGAGTAGTTTTGTATGAGTGGACACATTGCGAGTTCGAATACTAATGCAAGCAAATATATTTGCTAATTAGATCTAGATTGTAGAATTTAATCTATATATTTTAATACTTTCTCTCCCCCCTCTCTATCTCAATCTCTCTCTCTCTCTCTCTCTCTCTCTCTCTCTCTCTCTCTCTCTTTCTTTCTTTCTTTTGTCTCTCTCTCTCTCTCTCCCCCTCCCTCCCCCCTGTGTGTGTATGTGTGAATGTGTGTGTGTGCGCGTTACTTTAGACCGGATAATATGTACTGCCAAATTTGCGAATTTTACAGTTCTTTACTGATTATCTTATACCTAAATACAAAAGAAGATGTGTCTGCTACAAGGAAGTGCGTGCGAAAAGGTAATAGAATTCGAAGGGCGTTTCTACCTTTGTAATGAATGTTTCCAACAACGCCCCCCGAACGCGCTGTTTATGAATACTCTCTGACACAGAAGACAGTGCCCTCCTTAATAATACATACTAATCCTCTGGTCACGACATCTGTGAGGAAGGCAGGCTGTTGGAATAAGAGGAGATAACAGTAAAACATAGAATTCGATATTATATCGCACCGGCAAAGGTGATGTCACATTGATAACAAGAGGGAAGAAAAGTATGATGTTCCTGCTTCATTGGAAGTGTAAAACCACTTTTCTGGAAGGGTTGTTTATATATTATATGTCCTGTATGCGGGATAAACACAATTAATTACCTTGTGTAATTTATATTCTTGCTTCAGAGTGATGGTATTTTAACTTTTAGTCTAAATAAATGCTAGTCGCCAATAAAGATCATCATCGTTCTTTTTTTACGGCCAGTAATCCCAAATTATCTGCCCATACATCTTGCTACTGAAATTCGTTTTGCAACCTTAAGCAACCCTATTCATTATTAGTAATCCGAAGGACTGGTTTATCGATTTTCTTTTCTCAAATGGGGGTGATCTTTATTCAACAATCACATGATTTGTTGCTATCCAGCGATTTGGACATTTCTTTTAAAATGTAAACACGCTGCTACCTATATGAACGTCGTCATCACACCCATGAGTCAAGCTCAATAAAAATGACCTATTCTGATGCTGGGCAATTCGAAAACGGTGTACACTAGTTATAACCGAACATTATTGTCCGAATAGATGGAAATTCAATTTAGTTCAACGTTGACACCAATACAAAATACAATGATAATTAGTGGATACATACACGTAAACACCCCATACTCACATACATATGCACAAAAACCATACACATACACAATTGACTCTTGAATATAACTCATCAATCTAGTAAAAATAAACAGTCTTTCGCAGCAAAGAAGAAAAAATACATAGATCATAACTTGATAAACAAATAATCATGAAGGCCCATGTCTTGTTTACTTCATTCACTCCTATTACAGGAATGATGTCAAAAAAATAACCAAATCGTCACCTCAAAAGACATTCATTCTTGACCCAATACCAACATCGTTACTCATTTCTCATATTAATATCCTTTTACCCTTTATTACTTCAATCAGAGACGAATATCTGTCTACAGGAATTGTACCACATTCTTTTAAGCACACAATAGTGATCCCTTTGCTAAAAAAAGCAAAGATATCCCCTGAAGAGCTGGAAATCATTCGTCCCGTTTCCAATTTACCCTTTCTCTCTAAAATCCTTGAAAAAGTCGTTGCTAGGCAACTGAAAAATCATTTACTTAGATATAACCTTATCAATCTGCCTACATGCAGCACCATACTATACCGAAACTGCCCTAATTAAAATGACTAATGATCCTCTCTGTGCTGCTGATGCAGGAAAAATCTCCATCTTAGCGCTGTTAGATCTAAGCGCAGCCTTTGACACCATAGATAACTCCATATTAATAACACGTTTGTCAAAGACATTGGGAGTATCAGGTAACGCCTTAGAATGGTTTGAGTCTTACATTGACGGGCGTACACAATCAGTCCTGATAGACAAAATAAAATCCAATCCACAAACTTTCAATTATGGAGAACCCCAAGGTTCCGTTTCAGGCCCTCTCCTTTATATTCTCTATGCACAACCATTGGGAGGAATAGAGAGAAAACATGAGGTCAGCTACCCCATGTACGCTGACGACACCCAGGTGTATAGCTATGTCTATCCGTCTGAATTAGATTCGTTAATCAAAAACCTGTAAATTTGTGTAGAAGATGTAAAAGATGGATGACAATAAATAGGCTAAAAATAAATGAAGAAAAAAAACGGAAGTTCTTTTCTGTGATCCTAAAAATAATAAATTTGAGTATAAAAATGTTATTTTAATTGAAAACGATAAAGTCCATTTTCCTGACAGAGCTAGAAATCTGGGTGTTTACTTTGACTCTATCCTTTCCATGCATTGCCATATCGATAAGACTTTATATGTCGAGCTCAGAGGAATTTCACAATTGACTAATTTTTTGGATCAAAAACCTATCCAAATCTTCATTTCTTCTTTGATTACTGTAACATGCTCATCTATTCTATTCCAAATAATGTTGACATCAAATTACAGCTTAATCAAAATCAAGCGCAAAATTAGTTTTGAAAAGGAAAAAAAGAGTGATCATGTCATACTTTTGTTTTGAACTTTACATTGGCTCCCTGTTAGATTTAGGATTACATATAAAATTGCTGTAATGTGATATAATCATCTTAATGAAACTTCTCCAGCCTATAGATAGTATGCGCTTGGCTAAGAAGCTGATAACATTGCCATCCGGAAGTATAACGGACTAACACACAAAACTGTGTGTATCCACGAACGTTTATAGTCGGGTTAATACAGTTCAGTGAGCATTACTCATAAACGCGGATGGCAAAAAACAATAACAAAGACCTGAGTGACGTCATCTTCGAACTATCTATATATCATATTTATAAATGTTTACACTCCCTTACGCTTTTTAAGATCCAACTCTCAATCACGAATATGTGTTTTTAAAAATGGTCTAGAACCTATGCTGATCGTGCATTTAAGTTGCTCCCGCTGTTTGGAATTCTTTACCATTCAGTGTGCGGCTATGTGGTCTAGTGGTATGACACTCGCTTTCGGATCGGTAGGTCCTGGGTTCGAGCCTCACTCAGCGCATAGTTGAGTCCTTGGAAAAGACTCTTTACTCACATTCTCTCACCGTACTCAGGTGTAAAATGAGTACCTTGCCGTTTACAGCTCTGTAAAAATTGTAACTTCGCCTAACAGGCGTCATGTCCTACATGTTAAATGTTGCTGTTTGCCAGGGACCCCGTGTAAAGCGCTTTGAGCATATTTAGTGGATATTGCTCTATATAAAAGCTTAATTTAATTAAATTTGTTAGGAGCGGGGTTGTGGATTCCCAGTAATCTTTTAGAAAGAAATTATAACCTCATCTTATGAGAAGCTCACTAGATTCAATAAAACATCCTAATTTTTTGTAAGATATCCATTTGTTACATCAGAATTCTCATGATATACCTGATATAATCTCCCTTCATCTGCCTTATTGTTAAATGTTCTGTTATAACTTTTATTCAATAATTCATGTTAACAGCTATTTTTCGTCTCTGTATGCATATGGATGTTTTGGTGCGTGTGTGTGCCGTTGTGAAGGTATGTCTGTGTGTGCGTGCGTGCTAATATAAATGGGTGTACGTGTGTACAAAAATATTTTTTATGATATTTTACAATTTTGTGCGCCTATCTGATTTGTCAACGGGATTGGGCGCTATACAAATAAGCTTTATTATCATTATTATTATTATTATTATTATTATTATTATTATTATTATTATTATTATTATCATTATTTATTATAACGACGACGACGACGACGATGATGATGATGATGATGATAATTATCATGATGATGATGATGATGATGATGATGATAATGATGATGAAGTAGTATAGTAGTAGTAGTAGTAGTAGTAGTAGTAGTAGTAGTAGTAGTAGTTCTAGTAGTAGTAGTAGTAGTAGTGGTTGTAGAAGTAGTAGTAGTAGTAATAGTAGTAGTAGTAGTAGTAGTAGTAGTAGTAGTAGTAGTAGTAGTAGTAGTAGTAGTTGTAGTAGTAATGGTAGTAATAGTTGTAGTAGTAGTAGTAGTGGTAGTAGTGGTAGTAGTAGTAGTAGTAGTAGTAGTAGTAGTAGTAGTAGTAGTAGTTAGTAGTAGTATGTAGTATAGTAGTAGTTAGTAGTAGTAGTAGTAGTAGTAGTAGTAGTAGTAGTAGTAGTAGTAGTAGTAGTAGTAGTAGTAGTAGTAGTAGTTAGTAGTAGTAGTAGTAGTAGTAGTAGTAGTAGTAGTTAGTAGTAGTAGATAGTAGTAGTAGTAGTAGTAGTAGTAGTAGTAGTAGTAGTAGTAGTAGTAGTAGTAGTAGTAGTAGTAGTAGTAGTAGTAGTAGTAGTAGTAGTAGTAGTAGTAGTAGTAGTAGTAGTAGTAGTAGTAGTAGTAGTAGTAGTAGTAGTAGTAGTAGTAGTAGTAGTAGTTAGTAGTAGTAGTAGTAGTAGTAGTGGTAGTAGTGTAGTAGTAGTAGTAGTAGTAGTAGTAGTAGTAGTAATAGTAGTAGTAGTTGTAGTAGTAGTAGTAGTAGTAGTAGTAGTAGTAGTAGTAGTAGTAGTAGTAGTAGTAGTAGTAGTAGTAGTAGTAGTAGTAGTAGTAGTTAGCACTGACTATCTTTACTCATCTAGCTCATGAATATTTATAACTTTGAAGATTTTTGACCCTTTAGGTAATTCACCTAGATAACCTTCTGTTACAATCTCATAATGTTGTCTACTACCACAGTCAACTCACCCCCCCCCCTGCCTTCCTCCCCCACCCTTCTAGTCCGTGTCGTCCAGTTTGAGGAATGACAGAGTGTCACTTATCGACTGACCACTGACACTTAGCAGATACAACTGTATTGGGAATGACTCAATCGATAGCCGATGCCACCTAGCATCCTTTGGGTCTTCACGTTTGATCTGCCTTCGGGTTGGTAGACGTCTTCTCCTTAAATTAGAAGCAATTGACCCTTCCGGATTAAAGATCCATCCACAGGCTTTGTTCTAATTTATTCTAGCTATTAAAAATTAACGCTGTCATGTCATCCGAATTTGTAAAGCTCCTTGAGTCATACTTTATCCAAGTTTTCTATAGTTAACCCTCTCCTTACCAACCATAGGAAAATCGTCACATTCGTTATGATGCAGTCAACATTTTCTCATTCTGATTTCTTCTCAGCATCATAATAATATTTCAACAAAAGTGTTTGCTATAGTTAAAGTATCTTAACACTGTGTTGAAGAGGTTTAGCAGAAAAAAACGTATAGCAAGAATTAACAGTTTTTGTGTTTGAGTGAAATAAATCTATTTTTCTATAGGTTGGGTGTGAAGTTTTGGGGAAAAATCTGGAAAATGGCCGGTAAGGAGAGAGTTAAATGGGCAAGTGACTGACTGTGGAAGGAGGGCAAAGGGCAGAAGCGTGTTTTGGTGTAGCCATCGTTATGTTATAGCCTGATACTGAAATCCAAAAGGACTGGCAGTTTGACGTCATTTTTTGGTCAATATCATCGTGGCCTTCGTAAAGTCATGGCCTGACACTGACCAAAACATGACGTCAAAATGCCAGTCTTCGGTCACAAAAGAAAACAAATCGTGAGCTGTATTCAATAGTTCAACCACTGAAATAACTTGTTTCCATGAGCTCTACTAACGACAACTCACTAGGCGGTGCAAAGAAATAATGACGTCAAACTGCCAGTCCTTTTGGATATTGTCTAGTACAACAATGTTAAATCAAGTCCATAATCGACAACCAGACCTGCAAATACGTGCACGTCGGCTTTGATTGAAGAATGTGATTTCTTTTTCTTAAAGTTTTTTTCCTAAAAACCCATTGAATTCCCTTTTTCCTATTGCTTTGACTTATCACTCATATTTTCTTTATCTGTTTAATTCAATCTGTTATAACACCAGACTGATGCGATGAGTCACATATTATACTACTATGAATGATTCATCTTAACTACGCCACTACCACATTATTTCATTTATCTGTGGTGTTTCATTCATCCTGTTTTGTTGATAAAGGGGAAACCCGAAACGTTTTGATCTGTTTTTGTAATTAAAGTGAAGCTTACAATCAATTTCACATTCTTATTTATTTCTTCGAGCTTCGAGCAGCAACATTTATAATAACAATTTGGGACGTCAGGTTATCAAAAGTTACATTTTACTATAATTGTTTTTTGAAAAAGAAGTGCCAATATGTATTCAGCGATAACGAAATTAGAACCGATTGAAGGGTATAGAATAAAATATTTCGTGCAATCTTGCGTTTTTGGAATTCGAACTTTGTTCCCTATGCGCACTCGCAGGCTCTTCAAAGTTGAGGAAAACGTCCCAAATAGGGTTCGTAATGGCGCATAGTAACTTAGTAACTGGTTCTAAACTATCGGAACAATGGCTGACGACCTTACGAAATATTTCTCCGACGAGCATATAAGTGTATCAAGAGGAGAAAAACATTATAAATCTGATCATGTTTTGACTTTTATACATTCTGATCACATGACATGTGAAAAAGTTCTAGCCAGCATGAAGAATAATAAGTACCGATTTTCTTTGTTTAGAACCAAGCTGCTAGTTCCTGGGCGGAAGTGACATCAGCAGACTATTGAATCCTATTCCAATAAAAAGCAGGACTGTTTAAGAACCGTCGTGCCATATTCATCTGCTCTATCATTGGTTACATTTATCATGCAGAGCCTTTCGCAAACATGTTAAACATAAAAACAACATTATATTATGTTATGAAAACAACATAATTTATAATGTGTACTTACTCACTTCCGCCCACATTAAAGCAATTACGTAGTTGTCAGTTTGCCAAAACCCCTTTCAATTGATTTCCATCAAATACGATGTAGCTAGCATAACCGTGGCCGATCACTGAAAAAATAATAATCGTATTTACATTTTCATGACATTATTGTAATCGGGGTTGGTTACAAACATTAACATAATATAATATAATATAAAAACACGTAGTCCTTCGAAGATAATTGATGCTGTGCCTTTAGATAAAATATTCACAACATCCACTAGCTGGATATAACGTATCAACATCAAATACTATGTGTAACCGTGCGGCTATGTGGTCTAGTGGTATGACACTCGCTTTCGGATCGGAAGGTCCTGGGTTGAGCCTCACGCTCGGCGCATAGTTGAGTCATTGGAAAAGGCTCTTTACTCACATTCTCTCACCGTACTCAGGTGTAAAATGAGTACATGGCCATTAACGGCGTTGTCTTTGTCCGAAAAATTGTAATATCGTCCCGTCCTGCATGTTAAGTGTTGCTGTTGACCAGGGACCTCTTGTAAAGCGCTTTGAGCACATTTAGTGGATATTGCGCTATATAAAGCTCTATTTTTTAAAGCTCAACCGTGAATTTTTATAGTCTGATTGATATAACAAGCCACAACTAATCACCAAAATGGCTCTCTAAAAACAACATAGAGATGAGTGACGGTGGTAGTAGTGTCGTATGGTCTTCACACCTCCAAGTGGGACTCATTCAGCCATTTGATGGAGATGAGTGACGGTGTGTCTTTTTTACGAAACCCGCCGAAACCCGGCGAAACCCGACAATATTGAAGCTTACATTCAACTTCACATTATTATTTATTTCACACAATACGAGACGTGCAGCTAAAATGCAAGTGCAATTTTCCTACAAAGACATCCCTGCCTTAGACCAAGAGATCTCTGATATGCGGCAATGTGATCTTGTGGTATGAAAGTCGTCTCCGGACCAGAAGGTCCAGGGTTCGAATCTCTCCCTGAGCGGCGCATAATTGAGTCTCTCTACTCACATACCCTCATCGTTCTCAGGTGTATAATGAGTACCTGGCCGTTAACAGAGTTGGAAAAAAAATGTAATATCCCCTCACAGGCGGCATGTCTCGCCCTGCATGTTAAGTGTTGCTGCTGGTAAGGGACCCATTGTAAAGCGTTTTGATCACGTTTAGTGGTTATAGCCCTATATAAGAATCTGAAGTTTTCTTTGTTTGTTTGTTTGTTTTTGTTTCATTTTGACAGCATTCGTGAAAAAGAATCTTTGTCTATTTTTAAACGTTCGCTGAAAACATATCTGTTTCGTCTTAAGTAGATGGTATGAGAAGCAAGATAGGTCTGTCTGGTTTGTGTTGTGTGTGTGTGTGTGTGTGTGTGTGTGTGTGTGTGTGTTTGTGTGTGTGAATGAGTATGATTCAGCCAAAGTAATTTGTAATTTAAGTGCTCAGAGTCTGGTGTCTCAGCGCTATATAAGTTTTCAGCATTATTTATTATTTTATAAAAAAAAATTTTTTGTTTGTTTATTTTTATATGATGAGGGAAAAGTGTGCAAAAGTATTTCATAAGACACACCATCGAATCAAGATGCCCAGTTGCGACTTCGAACCCTCGGACCCAATGTGCGTTGTTTTGTGAGTTCATACTAACCCCCCCCCCCCCCCCCCCCCCCCCCCCCCCCCCCCCCCCCCCCAAAAAAAACAAAAAAAAAAACACTACACCTAAGGGACACAACCACACTATTTTGAATTAATGTGCCAAGCAATCAGAGCGGTAGCTCCCCCTTTCACCGCTTTATACCATACAACTTATCTGATTGGACATACATCACCTACCACTTCCACAGAGCATTAAGTGCTGATTTGTATCACATCTCTATGAGAGAGCTGCGACGCAATCAAATTCGTCCGATATATTATTATGCTCATTAGACGGGTATTAAGTATGTGGATGAATTGAAATTTGAAATTGAACAAGAAACACTTCGTTAAAAAGTAATTTAAAAAACAACGGAAATTGGTACATTTTATCTGCAATATACATAGGTACATGATATATTATATACACATAGACGTCTAGATTTTAAATAACAAATGGTCAGGGGCAATAACTCAATATGATCACATCTTTTGTAAGTCGCTCGAATTATTTCCCATGGCAGATAAAAATTGTGGAATATCGGGATGGATTTTAACGATACATTTGAGGCTATAAATATTTTTTAAAAACAGGCAAAGCAATATCAGGTATCGTGCTATGAAATGCGAGACTTTTAAATCTTATTATTTTCAACTCCAGTAAAAGATTACAGACCACAACAACGACCCAACAGAACACAAAGGCTTACAATAGGGACCTCGTTTGTCTACTAATACAGCAATTCCTGTTGCAATTACAACTCATTAAAATTCTCCTCCAACTACTACTACTACTACGACGATGACTACTACTACTACTACTACTACTACTACTACTACTACTATTACAGTTTCTACTATTACTACTACAACTGCTACTACTACTGCTACTACTACTACTACTACACCTACTATTACTACCACGACTACTACTACTACTACTACTACTACTACTACTACAACTACTACTGCTATTACCCTACTACTACTACTACTACTACTACTACTATTACTACTACTACTACTACTACTACTACTGCTACTACTGCTACTACTGCTACTACTACTACTACTACTACTACTACTGCTGCTACTGCTGCTGTTGCTACTACTACTACTACTACTACTACTACTACTACTACTACTACTACTACTACTACTACTATTACTACTACAACAACTACTACTACAACTACTACTACTACTACTACTACTACTACTACTACTACAACTACTACTACTACTACTACTTCTACTACAACAACAACAACAACAACAACAACAACAACAACAACAACAACAACTACTACTACTACTACTACTACTACTACTACTACTACTACTACTACAACAACAACAACAACTACTACTACTACTACTACTACTACTACTACATACTACTACTACTACTACTACTACTACTACTACTACTGCTATTACCCTACTACTACTACTACTACTACTACTACTACTACTACTACTACTACTACTACTACTACTACTACTACTACAGTACAACTAGATACCTAACAGCATTTTAACGGCTACGATCGCTGCTACTGCGATAAATGTCACCAACAACACAGACTTTCTGATGATGATGATATTGATGCTGCTGCTGCTGCTGATAATAATGGTGATGGAGATAATGATGATGGTGATGATTTTCCTGCATCGGAACTTCCGATTACATGGATTATTGTTTAGCCCATTTTCTTAAATCAGACCAAATTTTACTACAGCATGCGGTCCCTCCTCTACTCACACTACGAGTTTATTGAACACCTCCGGATATATTATTTCATGTCACTCTCTTTTCTCAGTTTTGACATCAAAGAACATGCAACATTAGATCACTCAGTTTCTTCTTCCTCCCCCCCCCCCTCTCCCTCTCTCTCTCTCTCTCTCTCTCTATCTATCTATCTATCTATCTATCTATCTATCTATCTATCTATCTTTCTGTGTTATCCTCTTTCTCTGTGTGCGCGCGCGGGTGTGTTTGAATGTGCGTGAGTATGAGTTTGTGCTTGTAACTGCAAGTAGCTGCTCTTCTTTTCTACTCATAACTTGTCTCATGTCGCCTCTTTCTCTCTCTCTCTCTCTCTCTCTCTCTCTCTCTCTCTCTCTCTCTCTCTCTCTCTCTCTCTCTCTCTCTCTCTATTTATTTATTCATTTGTCTTTCCTCCCAAATTGAACACTTTCTCTCTTCCCTCTCTTTCTTTCTCCATTCCCCCTTTCCCTATATATGTTCATACAAATTGCTCTCTTTGAATCTCTCTCACTCTCTCTCTCTCTCTCTCTCTCTCTCTCTCTCTCTGTGTGTGTGTGTGTGTGTGTGTGTCTGTGTGTGTGTGTGTGTGTTTTTTCCAGACTCTTTTCAATTCTCTT
>NC_088363.1:88772335-88787335 GCF_034508935.2 Berghia stephanieae
TGGCACCAATACACGAGTAAGAGTGAGAGGTTAAGAGGGGAAAAAAGGCCATATCCGAAAACTCAACTTTGCGCCGCCCACAGAGGGACTCGAACCAGGGACCCTGAAGCCTGAAAGCAAAGGGTCACACCGCAAGACCACCAAGCCGCACGTTTAGTTTAGTTATCGATCTATTCCGAACGAATGCGAGGAACGATAAAACAAATTATTATCCGACTATCCCCAATCCTGGTCGACCATTCACCTCCAGTAACATAATAAGTCTATCATTATGTTTTCTCTGATATCCCCCAGACACACAGTCGTACAGACGACTATCCCCAATCCTGGTCGACCATTCATCTTCAGTAACATAATAAGTCTATCATTATGTTTTCTCTGATATCCCCCAGACACACAGTCGTACAGACGACTATCCCCAATCCTGGTCGACCATTCATCTTCAGTAACATAATAAGTCTATCATTATGTTTTCTCTGATATCCCCCAGACACACAGTCGTACAGACGACTATCCCCAATCCTGGTCGACCATTCATCTTCAGTAACATAATAAGTCTATCATTATGTTTTCTCTGATATCCCCCAGACACACAGTCGTACAGACGACTATCCCCAATCCTGGTCGACCATTCATCTTCAGTAACATAATAAGTCTATCATTATGTTTTCTCTGATATCCCCCAGACACACAGTCGTACATTCCGACTATCCCCAATCCTGGTCGACCATTCACCTCCAGTAACATAATAAGTCTATCATTATGTTTTCTCTGATATCCCCCAGACACACAGTCGTACATTCTCTCTCATTATTTTATTGATTTTCATAATTCAATTTGATTTTATACTTGTATTTATTTGTTGTTGTTGTTTTTAACGCGATTTTGGAGTTTATGTTTGTGGTTTCTTTGAACGTGATGTTGGAGATTATGCTTGTATTAATTTTTTAAACTTTATTGGAGTGTACACTTGTAGGTACATATCTATATTTTAAACATGATTTTCTTTCGTCCTTTTTTCTGTTTTAAAATATTATTTTTAGCAACAGGGTCAACTTTCTTGGCCAAGGGAAACCCAAAATGTCGATTTGGGGGGAACGAGCTGATGACCTCATGGCCAACAAATAAATAATAATGTGAAGTTGAATGTAAGCTTCAATTTAATTACAAAAACAGATCAAATGAACGTTTCGGGTTTCCCCTTTATCAACAAAACAGGATGAATGAAACACCAACAGATGAATGAGATGATGTGGTAGTGGCGTAGCAGCAACATTTTCATGGCCAACAACAATGCTTTCTCTACCCGGCCACATTATATTCTGTTTCTAATTTTTGTATGTTGTGAAAAAAATAAATGGTGGGTCGACCATTGTAATGGCTGAAAATGAAATGTAAAATGGAAAACATGTTGCAAATATGTGATTTTCATCTTAACGAGTCTTTTTTCGTTGGCTTTGTTTTTATGATAAAATACGAGTCACGTTTTGTGAGCTTTTAAATCGTTGTGGCTGTGTCAAAACATAATGGGATTAATTCGTGTAGAATATTTTTTCTTTTTCTCTTCTTATTCACAATTGATCAAACTGTTTTTCTCGATTCAATACACTGCTTTGGAGTGTGCTCACACGAGACACGAGTTTTTCCCATACCATTGGGACAAAAATAATATGTTGAATAAATATAGATATCCGTATTTGAATTAACATAAAGAATACTTCATGCTCTGACATTTTAGCGATTGGATAATGTGGCAAAGACAAGGTTCCCAACAAAGTCCATAAAGTATTTCCCTGTGTAATAACATCTTTAACATAAAAACGTTACGACTAATAAACTTTAAAATGAATTTCTATTTATGTAATTACTTGTATATATATTCTTTTATTTATTTATTTATTTATTTATTTACTTATTTATTTATTTATTTATTTATTTTAGATCTACCAAATTCCCGATAACTAAGTGATAACCGTTTCAACCAGACGTCGTTGCAATGCGTTATTGACGCAGCCATCTTGTGTTCTGTTTTATGACTTGTGTATGTTAAAAGAAGACGATGGTACATTCATTATAAAAAGTTGAAAATATTCTAAAACGGTAAAAAATACTTGCAGACATGCGGTTTTTGTTTTAAAGACAAAAGAAGGATGCGTATAT
Organism: Berghia stephanieae; assembly: GCF_034508935.2. Taxonomy (NCBI): domain Eukaryota; kingdom Metazoa; phylum Mollusca; class Gastropoda; order Nudibranchia; family Aeolidiidae; genus Berghia; species Berghia stephanieae. Next base: position 88,774,496 of record NC_088363.1, read on the forward strand.
AGATCTAGCTAGACTAGATCTAAGTGTTTTTGAGGATAAACTTGATTCATAAGAATTTATTTTGAAGAGATTTCTGTCACATTTTTCTGTCGCTTAACCTATCTGATTTTGTCTCTTATTTTAGAAACTTTGAAAAGTTGAGGAAGGGGGTGTGTATTGGAGGAAAGAATGTAACAAATCTGAGGTATGCAGATGATACGGTTCTACTGGCAGAATCTGAACATGAACTACAAGAATTACTGGATGTTGTAGTCAGGAGTAGTGAAAATATGGGACTGGAACTGAATATATCTAAAACAGAATGTATGACGGTATCTAAAATTAATAACCCACCAGCCTGTGTAATAACAAGCAGAGGACAAACAATACAACAAGTTGAATGTTTCAAATATTTAGGCTTCAATGTAACATCCAATGGAAAATCAGATTGTGAAATAAAGAAAAGAATAGGTATGGCGAAGAATGCATTCAACCAGCTGCATACAATTATGAAAAACAGGAATATTAGCATGAAAACAAAAATCAAAGTCCTGGATTGCTATGTACTGTCTGTGCTGCTATATGGTTGTGAGAGCTGGACCATAAACAAGACCATGGTTAAAAGACTGGAGGCAGTGGAAATGTGGTTTTACAGAAGAATGATGAGGGTGTCATGGATGGAAAGGAAAAGAAATGAAGAAATTTTAGAAATGGCAAACAGAAAAAGATCACTGATAACAAAAATCATCAAACGCCAAATGGAATTTTTAGGACACATTATCCGCCACTCTGGTTTGGAAATACTCGCCTTGACTGGAAAGATGAATGGAAAAAGAATAAGAGGAAGACAAAGAATAACGTATTTGAAAGGGATAAGAACTTGGACAGATGAAGCTGAGAAAGGTGGCGCTGCTTTAATAGAATTGGCAAGAGATAGATCAGCTTGGCGGAAGATGACCTCCGACGTCTGCTTCAGATATGGAACTACATGAGATGAGAAAAGTTGAGGGTATTCTTGCATCATCGATATTCATATTTTAAATGTTTATTGCCAAATAAATGGAACCAGTGTTTTATCATTGATTTGGTTTGAACTCTGCCTGGATCCATTTGTGTCAAGTGTAAGACTAATCAGGGGGGATCACGTGACAAAAACACGACGAGACCTATCTCAAGGGTGACTGATTGATTTTCAAGGACTATCGATGGACTCGACAGAAACAGTCGAACGTGCCATTCTCACAGTGCTCCTTCTCTCGTTCCTATTAGTTAAAGCCATTATGAATGGGGTAGGGAAGGAAAAGATAAGGGTTGGTATGGAAAAAAAGTAGTAGTCCATCAGAGTCATGAGGCCAATGGAGTCCCAAGGTTATTTCGATTTCTACAGCGTTAAAGGAATAGTGACAACTGCTTTCTAGCCTTTGGCCAGGTCGCTTGTCAATCTCAAAGTACTTTCTGACATATCCATTTGACCCATGTACCTAAATACTGCAACTAGGATGGAGGGGCCAATAAAAAAACCGACTCTATCCGGATGGGTCCATTTCCTTCTGAGTTGAGTGGTCGACACATTAGGCCTTCGCTACTCCCGGAACATGATGAAATGATCTTTTGTTCTTAACAATATTCTCTCCAGAGAGTTAGACAATAATGATAAAATAGTCTTTCAAGTATAAAATCCAAATACGAACCTGCCTGATCTACATTCCACCGAACGGCGCTTCTTTTAAATCATTTAATCCCTATGCCACTTTTTTAAAAAAATAAATAAATAAATAAAACCGACATGTCTCGGGGCGGATCAATAATAGCATATATTTCTTCCAAAGAATGTAATCTCTCATATCTTACAAGAGGTGGTCATCCGTTAGGCAGGACGAATATCGCTAGGGGTTGCACGTCAGCAAGTAAGGACGAATAGCACATTTACCCTGAAAGTGACGAAAGCAAAGTTGGGTAACTACATTCTATTAATTATAATCTCTCTCTCTCTCTCCTCTCTATCTATCTCTCTCTCTCTCTCTCTTCTCTCTCTCTCTCTCTATCTATCTATCTATCTATCTATCTATCTATCGATCGATCTATCTATCTATCACACACACATACACACACACACACACACAAACGCACATATACTTACACTATCTATCAATATTGTCATCCCAAATTTGTCTATCTACATGTCTGTTTGTCTGTCTGTCTGTCTATCTATCTATCTATCTATCTATCTATCTATCTATCTATCTATCTATCTATCTATCTATCTATCTATCTATCTATCTATCTATTTATATATCTATCTGTGCGGCTATGTGGTCTTGTGGGATGACACTCGCTTTCTAATAGGAAGGTTCTAGATTCGATCCTCGCTCGGCGCATAGTTGAATCCTTGGAAAAGGCTTTTTACTCACATTCTCTCACCGCACTCAGGTGTAAAACGAGTACCTAGCCGTTAACAGCGTTGTCTCTGTCGGAAAATGTATTATCGCCTAACAGGCGTCATGTCTCGTTCTTCATGTTACTTACCCCTTGGTCACCCCTTGTAAAACGCTTTGAGCACCTTTAGTGGATATTGTTATATAGATAGTATGCAGATGACGTCACTCAGGCCTTTGTTATTGTTTTTGCCATCCGCGTCTGTGAGTTGTTCTCACTAAACCGCATTAACCAAACTATAAAAGTTCATGGTTACACAGTGTTTGTGTGTTGGTCCGTTATACTTCCGGATGGCAATGTTGTGAACTCCTTGGCCAAGCGCATTCTATCTATATAAAAGCTCAATTTTTGTTGTTGTTTTAAAAATCCATCCAGATGATACACACATGAACACAATCACACACCCATTACACACAAGCACATTGTGTGTTCTTGTGGCCTTGTACTTAGTGTGTCCCTGTATGTCTGTCAATATCGTGTCGCCAACGACTTGTTAAATAATTGATGGACTCAGAAAACAGTTCTAGACTTCGTTTCGTACTTTCTATTTCTACAACAAAAGGGCAGTATTTGATATTATACATCAAAGAAAAACATTATATTATAAGGAGATGAGTAAGCGTCAATGGGCGTCCGAGAAAAGCACAAGAGCTCAGGCACTTTTATCGCCTTCTTCTTTCATAATTTATTTAGTAGAATTTATTGATGTTTGTTGTGTAGTAATTGTAAGTTGGTCTTTTATTTACTCATTGTACGTGAGGTCGCTTGTCTATTATAATATCTTGGATTCTGATTTTTTAAAAGACATATTTTTTGTTCATTTTTGCTCTTTCAGGTGTTAACCATACATGTTCCCGATTTTCATATCCATACTGATGTCGTCGTCATTGTCGTCGTCATCATCATCATCATCATCTCCGGCATCGTCGTCATCATCATCATCATCATCATAAAACAACCAGATTGACGACAGATGAATATTCTTATATTATAGATAACTATTGTGCCAAATATTTTAATGCCGTCGATCTTGGTTTTTCGTAATGTATTTATTATGTTTCCATTGTTTTATTTTTTTTGTTGTTTTTGTTGGCTGAAGAAGAATGTTGCACTCGAAGAAACGTTCCCTTTTTATGTATATTGTCCTCTTTTTGAAGCTGATGTGATATTCCCGTTTTGTTTATTACTTTTTACAATCGACAGCTTCTAGCAGCTTAGTGTTACTTTGAATTGATTGATTGGCGCTCATATGACCTTAATGTTTTGCAAGCGCCGTAAAACCCTTAAAAACAATTTAAAAACAAACGAATTGACTAAGTTACAGCATTTTTACAAGATGCGCTTTTTTAAAATTGGGTTCTAGTGTATCAAATGTCGATATGAAATCGAACTAGGTCAGTTTGCAGTTGACTCCGGCGCGTTATCAGATGAACCAATGGAACTTGAGAGAAATAGAGAAAGGAAATAGGGAAAAGAGTCCCGCAAAAAAATAAAAATAAAAATAAAAACAAAACAAAACAAAACAAAAAAGCCCCCTTAAAAAATACGTCAACAAAAGAAGTTCCTCTAACAATGCGTGGATTTATTTTTTAAACACGTAAATGCACACAAACAATTCATCACAAATGCCAAGGAATTATCAGAACCCACCGATTCTGCTTGAAATCGATCCAGCCCCGTAGAGGCTTTCATTCGCTGTGGAGATGGATTTCCAAATACACACACACCACACACATACATGCACACACATAACCATTATATATTTATATCACGCACATATATACATTTGTGTGCATGTTTATCTATTAGTGGCAACGTGCCACAGAATTATGGTCCGTGCTTCTTATTCAGAAAGTTTCTAGTTCGACTCCATGCCGCGCTTTATGGCCTTGAGCAAGTCACAATGCTTTGTTCACTTTGCGGCGGTGTACTGCGGCACTGTTTCCATTGGGAATAATATTATTGTAAATATGTAATGTGGATGCGGTCATTGGATGGGTAAAATTTTAAGTATTCTTGAACTTCTGCAATGAAATTATCAATGAGCGCTCTCTTGGTCGCCCAGAGACACCGAGATCAGAAAAGTGAATGAAGCAGGCACTTATGTTGATAAATAAATAATTAAATATATAAATAAATTCCCTTTATTCATCCCATAGGTGAACTTTTTGTTTTTAGTCTATTCCAAGGGAAGACTGAAATAACCCAGACGTCAGCCGCAGTACAGCGCCGAAAACGGAGCTAAGGCGAGGTGACTTGTTGCTCAAGGCCACACAACGAAACGGGTACTCGAACTCTATATCTTTCGGGTACGAAGCAAAGACCGTACCGCTGAGCCACGCTGCCTAGAATGAATTGAGTTGTGCCAGAAGACAATAGAGAATAAAAACATTTGAGGGTAATAATAATAATAATAATAATAATAATAATAATAATAATAATAATAATAATAATAATAATAATAATAATAATAATATGTTCAAAGTAGAACCTTACTCGAGTACACAACGCCAAAGTCAGAAAGCAAACAACACATCGCGGAGCTCAGGAAATAAAGAATTGAATGAGTAGTGCCAGAAGACAATAGAGAGTAAAAATATTTGAGGGTAGTAGTAATAATAATAATAATAATAATAATAATAATAATAATAATAATAATAATAATAATAATAATAATAATAATAATAATAATAATAATATGTGCAAAGTACCTTACTCAAGTACATAACGCCAAAGTCAGAAAGCCAAACAACAAACACATCGCAGGAGCTCAGGCAGTTGGCCCGTTTTTCATAATTGCGTAGGGGAAAATTTTGTCAAGGATTCCAAGGCCATGTGCGTACAGTTCGCGACAGTAACTCAAAACTAATGAAAAATCGATAGAAGACGACATTTTTGCCGTGCACGTGCAAAACACTTTTTGCCTGTTTTTTGTTTGTTGCTTTAGGTCTCTTCCAACACAATTGAGGTTATATGAGAGACCGCTGAAACAAAAAAACAAGCAATCTAACAAAAATAGTACAAATGTCAATCAAAATCATAACCTAAAGATATCATAAGCTAAATTATAAATAACCAAGAACAAACAGGCAGAAGATTTACAGAAAAAAAAATATCCCCTGTCAAAAATACAATCACAAACCAAAGAAGCAGGATAGGATAGTAAAGAGAAGAAGAAACGACATCACTATCGGATCGTACACCCATGCGAACATCATAGGTATATGATTCACAAGGGTGATGCTCCCATCCAACCACCCGCTTTTGCCTGTGTGGCATCCCAAAAGTCCTGTATATATAATAAAACACTATAAATCTCAGTATTAAGCTAGATATAGCCTAATAAAAGGTTAACAAGTTTATAAATTGAGTCCACATATATAGCCCGGAGGTCACAATTTTTATAGGATAAAATTGAGTCGTTCAAAGGCATTAGGTCTATGGATCCGGAGTTTACACCAGTTTCAACAGCGTGAAACGGACAACAGCAAGTGCTTTCTATCATTTGGATAGGACGCTAGTCTATCGCAAAGTGCTTTTGCCAGATCAAACTGACCCAGTTACCCAATCACTGATGGGTGCAGTGGGGGATATTTTTTTAAAAACTCGACTTCTCCCAGGATCGATCACGGTTCGATCCCTTTGTGCATGAAGCGATGCCATCGCGAGTGCTTTACCAACTGAGCTATCGGGACCTTTGTAGGAAAATTGACATCTTTATTTATCGTTGTATTATATCATAAAAGTTTCCTGGTCCAGATGAAGAAATAATAATATGTTTTGTCAGTTTAAGACAACGGAAACTTCACCGTGATCTTCCCCGCTTTGTCTTTTAACTGAATTCTTTTTAATGAATTATTTATCGACTGTGGAGCTCTTGCAATGTAATCAAGTGCGTTGAGCCGAAATGAGCAGGCAGGGGGAACATTACACGGATGGCCGTCTTCTTGTTGAAAATAAAATGGAATAGGTAATATTATCTATCTATGTTGTAGACCACGAAAGATGACAAGGGAGTGAGGTGAGAGGTGGAGGGAAATAAATAGACGAGAATAGAAAAATGAGGTGGGGAAAAGATGAGGAGGAATGTATATGAAATTGAGTACAAGATAGAAAGGTTGGGGGTGGGGGGGGGGGGGGGGCTATTGAGAGAGAGACGGTTGGAGAGAGAGAGAGAGAGAGAGAGAGAGAGAGAGAGAGAGAGAGAGAGAGAGAGAGAGGGGGGGGGGATAGAATTCTTTTAAGAAGCAAGCAGGCTTAGTTATGTCAGAATATTTAAGTGTGTTCCATACCAATAAATATGTGCCCCATCGCGTCAATTTGGTGACAGATGGAGAGAGAGAGAGAGAGAGAGAGAGAGAGAGAGAGAGAGAGAGAGAGAGAGAGAGAGAGAGAGAGAGAGTGGAAGGTATAAAAAAGGAAACAAATTGGTATGTTAATGAATGAGTAGGTCAAATTATTGAAAAGACAAAAAAACATGAATGGAGAGGTGGACTAAATACGTACAATATGACGGACACAATAGTTTCATATAATATCATGCAGTTTTCCATTTGATGACATTGTTAATGGATAGAAAAAATGGATGTTTCAATATCATAACAGAGATATCAATAGCTCAGTTGGTAGAACGCTCGTCTCACAAACAACTATATCGATTCTGGTTGCGGTCGAGACTTTTTTGTGACTCTCTGTCCACCCAAAAGTGATTGACTTGTAGGTTCTCTTAGATCCGGCGGAAAGTACTTTGCGATAGATTGGTAGCATATCCCTCCCGCTACAGAACCCGGAATAACGTCCGACCTCAATGAGCCTTATGGCTATGAAGAACAACAATATTTTCTTTCTTTCTTCAAAAAATGTAGCAAACGTGCGCATGCACGCACGCACACACACACACACACACACACACACACACACAGACGCGCTCATATACACAGCCCCATCACACAACTACATACGCGCGCGCACATATACACATTATAAAATGCAAAAATCAACACGTCCACGTCGTATTGTTCCTGGTTCAATTCCCACTGATGTTCACCCCCCCCCCCCCCCCAATTGTACCGTGTTTACTCTCCACTCATGTTCATATCACCTTAGTCCCGGGTTCACTCCCCATCGGTGCCCACCTCACACAGCCCTGCTTTCACTCAGATGTAGTGACTTCATTACAGTACAGCAGTTGAGAAGAGCGTATTGTGAAGCTCCTTGTGGTGAAAAATTGTGAAGTGAAGAAATGGCTGTGTATTTGTTTCCCTGCTTACAGTGAGTGAACAAAAAAAATAGGGCACATCATTGTGTGACATGCTAAATTTCCATTTCCGTCAAACGTGGTTTGAATCAAGCAATCTGACATTTGCTCGATGGACAAAAGAATTGAAAAAAAGGGATGAAGGGATGGATGGAAGGGGATGAGGCCTCCTCAAGTAGGGATTGGCCGATTAAAATCGATCTGGCACTCTATCTAGGAATAATGTTTTGAGCGCTCTCAAAGCTTACAACATTATCGGGACATCTACTCGTATTATTATCACACCCAATTGGTGTCCTCTCTTATAGTCCCGAATTCACTCACCATTGGCTTCCATTTCACATGTTCAATCCCCACTGGTGTCCACCTCACATAGTAAGGAATAATGTTTTGAGCGCTCTCAAAGCTTACAACATTATCGGGACATCTACTCGTATTACGTATTATTATCAACACTGAGGATCCTGATTGCTCGGTTGGTAGAGCTGCAGTTTCACGTGCAATGGAGCCGGGATCGATCTGACCGCAGCCAGCGTAAAGTTATAGCCCGACACTGACCAAAAAATGACGTCAAAATGCCAGTCTTTTGCCACAAAACAACACAAATCGTGAGTTGTATTCAATGGTTCAACCAATGAAATAACTTGTTTCCATGAGCTCTACTAACGACAACTCACTTGGCGGTGCAAAAATCAAATAATGACGTCAAACTGCCAGTCCTTTTGGATTTCAGTGTCAGGCTATAACATAACAATGGCTACGGTTCTAGTGTCAGGCTATATGTTAACGATGGCTACGGTTTGACAATACCTTGGTCATTTCGATCTGGCGAATATTACAATACGATAGGCGTCTTATCTTATTTTATTTAGTGGGCTATTGTTACTCTCCGTTTCAAGTTAAATTAAATCAGGACCAGATCTAACTTTTCTGGCATCATGGCTATCCATAAAAAAAGCAGAGCCTTGATTATAGTAACAAGAAAACGACTATGTGGTCTTGTGGTATGACACTCGCTTTCGGATTGGAGGGTCCTGGGTTCGAGCCTCGCATAGTCCTTGGAGAAAGCTCTTACTCACATTCTCTCACCGTACTCATGTGTCAAATGAATACATGACCGTTAACAGCGTTGTCTCTGTCCGAAAAAAATTGTAATATCGCCTAACAAGAATAATATCCTGTCTTAAATGTTGCCGTTGGCCCAGGGACCCCTTGTAAAGCGCTTTGAGCACATTTAGTGGATATTGCGCTATATAAAAAGCTCAATAAAACAACCAGTAATAAAATGATAAAAAAACAAGCAAACAATTAAAACTGTAACAACAACAATAACAAAAATAGCACAACAATATAATAACATTAGCGATAATAATTATATTCATGAAAACAAGCAGCAATTGAAATCGTAACATCAAAACAAACGACAGCGTTTCAAAAATCTATAACATCCCACAAAGAGGTACTGTCGAGTATAATGGCAAAAAGAATTTTATTGTGTTTTGGCAAGGATATTTTCACTTCAACTTCAAAGATCCATGACTTAAAACAACCCTCAAATTGTCATAATTTGTTTAAATCTGAGACCTTGATCAAATTTCAGGTTTAAGAAGTTTTTTGATTTTTGGCAAGTCAAAGGTCATCTTCCTTCATTGATATATATTGAAGAAACATTACTCTCCGTGATGACAAAATGCATTTTATCAGTATTTACAGCAGCAATAAGTAACTCAATGCTGGTTTCGAGTCTGTAGTAATGTTCAAAGTTAAGTGGTGCTCATTACTAGCGACCCACGATTGGCTTCAACAATCGTGACGTCACTTCCCTCGTAATGACGCATGGTAACATAGTAACTGGTTCTAAACTATCGAAACAATGGCGGACGCCCTTAGGAAATTCCGACGAGCATGAAAGTGTATCCAGAGGAGGTAAACATTATAAATCTGATCATGTTTTGACTTTTATACATTCTGATCACATGACATGTGAAAAAGTTCTAGCCGGCATGAAGGATAAAAAGTACCGATTTTCTTTGTTTAGAACCAAGCTGCTCGATGCTGGGCGGACGTGACATCAGACTATTATTGAATCATATTGGTGGTTGGTCCGTAACTAAGCATTAACCAATCAGAATATTTCCCGCCAGTTATCTCATTCCGTCTCCTTGACTATTTATTTCCTGTTAACGAAAAGGCCCGAGTTACCCTTAGTACGTGCCAAACAGTCAAATAGGTCAGGCCCAGAAAGTGAGTATTTCTCACATTATTGTGTGCACAGTGATAAAGGAATAGCATCGCAATGCTTGACAACACTGCATTTGTTTCATTCATCGGTGTTAAATTTGTGAGTGACGCTCAGGATCTGTAAGTTGTTTGCTCCCGGTGATAGGCAAGTATTATATGGATAGTTCGAAGATGACGTCACTCAGACCTTTGTTATTGTTTTTGCCATCCACGTTTGTGAGTTGTCCTCACTAAACTTTATTAACCAGACTATAAAAGTTCATGGTTACACAGAGTTTGTGTGTTGGTCCGTTATACTTCCGGATGGCAATGTTGTGAACTCCTTGGCCAAGCGCATTCTATCTATATATGGATATGGGACCAAGGATCACGGTCATCAGTTGATTTCAGGGGCAAAATTTATTTGATTTTATATTTTAGAGTTAAGAATAAAACCACGGAAATGGTTATACGATTAGTTTTAATACAATGATATACGATAACCGACATAATTTTCAGGCACTACCGCAAACTCGGGGACCCAAATAATTTTGGGGGTTGGGAGGGGGGAAACTTTTTTTAAAAAAAAAGTCTAGTAGGGGGCTTGGAAGGGGAGAGACTTTTTTTTAAAAAAAAAAAAAAAAAACGTTTCCCCCCTCCCAAACCCCCAAAATTGTTTTTTTTTAAGTTTCCCCCCTCCCAAACCCCCAAAATTGTTTTTTAAAAAAGGTTCCCCCCTCCCAAAACCCCAAAATTATTTGGGTCCCCGATTTTGCGGTAGTACCTAATTTTCAAAGGTCTATGCAGTGTATGTTGATTGAATAATTCGAGAGACTCATACTATAAGATTAAAATTGTTAAAAAACGTATCTATGTCAATAGCTTGACAGGCAACAGGAGGTCACGGAGGAATCACCCAGCATTTGGTATTGCTTTTAGACAGCCGACTTTTACATTTTACGATAGGTTCTTACTGAAGCAATACCTATATCAATCAGACTATAAACGTCAAAGGTTACACATAGCTTTTGTGTGTTGGTACAATTCATCAGGAATGAAGGATGTTGTGAGGATTTTACCTAAACGCGTAGCATTTATATGTGTATATTATTATTATTATTATTATTATTATTATTATTATTATTATTATTATTATTATTATTATTATTATTATTATTATATTATTATTATTATTACTATTATTATTATTATTATTATTATTATTATTATTATTATTATTATTATTATTATTACTATTACTATTATTATTATTATTATTATTATTATTATTATTATTATTATTATTATTATTATTATTATTATTATTATTATTATTAATATTATTATCATTATTATTATTATTATTATTCTATTTGAAAATTTATGTTAGTGAAAACTATAAAGATTTTTAAAAAAACACCGGTTAACAGACACTAAAATCAATAAGCAGATCACAGGGAGAGATCGATACGAGCTTGGAGCTTTAGACTGGTCTATTTACGAAAACTGTTAAATTTTTTTTGCCCTTAAGGCCTCCGCTAATTAGTTTAAAAACATAAAACCTCTAAGGGGACCAGAAAAGTGGCGCTGACCTTTGGATCCTCGTGCCCAAAACCCAAGACAGAACATTTTGTTATTGATAAAAAAATAAATAAAATAAAACCCGAAGAAGGGTAGAAAGAAGAGGAGGAGAGACTTGAGGAATAACGAGAAGGTTTGAGGAGACGGGGTAAGGAGCGGAAAAAGATAAAAATGTAAGAGGAAGAAGACATTCAAGAAGAAGAAGAAGACGAGGTACGTTTTGATAATTAGGCATTCCCCAATCTTCACTTCTTTGATGTGCTCGATCCATCAATAGCTATTTCTTGGTTACCCCTGTCTGCTTATACCCTGAAAGTTCACGAATGAAATATATTTTTTTGCGATATTTGAGACACGTCATCTCATTTTAGAATGTATTACTTTCTAAACAACTTTTTTTCGACCAAAACGCTGGCTGCTAGCCAATGATAAATCCTAGATAATATAGATATCTTTTTTTAGGATGCAATTTTATAAAAATCCAATTATATATCTTATTTTCTGTACCATGACGATCAATTAGCCAAATGCCATAATTTAGAGGTTATCTAAGTAAGAAAGGCAAACAAGGCAATATCATTACTCTCTGTTCTTTTAAGACTGATTATTTATTGTCGTGCAAAATAAATTAACGTTCAAATATCATGACAATAATTCAAACAAGACCATAACGTGCATGAAGCTCTTGGGATGACTGGTTTAAATTTGAGTGATTGTCAAGCTTGTCCTGCACGCAATCAAAGGATAATGCTTCAAGAAAATATGTATATTATTTGAAAAAAAAATGGGATGGGGCGTGAGGTTCAGCAAGGGGGATTGGAGTTAACAACTGGAGTATTCTAGAAAAAAAACAAGTATTTAAACAGTTGGAAAGTCACGTAGATATTTAAAGACTGTGGCCAGAAAAGTCGTCCTTCAAATCCCGATCGATTTCAATGGGCATGATCTATATTAACTTTCCACGTGCTCGAGGCCATTGGTCACATTGCAAAATGTGCTCAAAGTGACCTACATAGTGAAACGTGTTCACAGATTTTGAATTATCTAACATTACGATTGCTCATTGTGTTCAGCTTGACACATGGGTATGTTTACAACTTTCATAAACAAAGCAGCGTGTTAACATTTGTTCAGAAATGTCCAATCGTTGGACAGCAAAAATTCACGTGATTGATGACTCGGTTGGACGAAAACATGAATAAAGATCGCTCCAATTATCCTCATTTTAGGAAAAACTCGCAAACCCGGGACTTCACGAGGTTCTAGGTCTGACAGTTTTTGCCAAGGCGAGGGTCATTTAAATCGATCGGTATTTGAATGACGAGTTTTCTGGGCACTTTCTTTAAATTTTAATAAATGACTATCCA
>NC_088363.1:88792335-88797335 GCF_034508935.2 Berghia stephanieae
AAGAATTATCACGTTATGTCATTGTGCAGTGTTGTCCTTTTCTCCTCTGGATTTCTTTTCTGTCCCAGAATTGAAACGATACAATATTATAATTTGCCTGGACTGGCTGCAGCTCTTTCCCGTAAAACGCAGGGATGGGATGGGTTGGGGGGGGGGGGGGCAGTCTAATGTGAGCGTGCTTATTATGTGAAAGAGATAATTATCATCTCTTAACCAGACCAGACCGTATATCAGAATTAGAACTCGCTTGGCCACATTTGCGAATTATGTCTTGGCGATAATCAATAAAAAGGACAAATTTATCTAGTCAATCAAATTGAAATTGAAAGGTGTCATAAACTTTATATCTATATAATACAAATATGCATTTATGTTTTCTTTTATTATTTTTTTTTGGGGGGGGGGGGGGGGGGGGGAGGGGGGGAGAGGGGGGGGATATTTTTTTTTCTTTTCGGGGGGGGGGGTTTGGGGGGTATTTGTTTTAAATTATATCCTAGGTTTGTTGGAGTTTTTTTCTTCCCAATGAAATTCATTCATAATACGATTATACTACGTCTTTTTATTGTCTACTGTGAAAATGTCCACGTTCCATGGTTGAAAATACCGATCACTGGGAAAACTGATATCAAATTGTAAACTTGAAATTGTTGCAAAAGTTGTGTCGTGGTCAGTTTACGACCATTTATTTATGTTAACAGTTTTGAGCGTGCGTAACCCAGCTATGCACCTGTCCAGACTTTGTTCATGCACTGGACTGCGTTAACTGATTTCCTATTAATCGTTACCAATATCGGCCTCCTTGTACCCAACTGTGAATAAAGATTATACGGATACATTAACATAAACACACACGCACAAACAAACACACACACACACACATATATATATATATAATTATATATATATATATATATATATATATATGTATGTATGTGTGTGTGTGTGTTTGTGTGCGTGTGTGTTTGTATGTGCGTATGTGTGTACGACATCTATCAATCTCGTTTTCTGCCTCTTGTGTGATATTAATCCCTTGTATAAATATAATCGCAGTGACTGTTGATTATACTTTTACATTACAATAATATATAGTCAAATGTTTGATCATCTAGCCTTTTCTATATACAATCGTCTAATCTGGATTATGAAATCTATGATTATTCCTACAAAATGTAATCTATAACTACACACTACCATCTTGGTTGAACACACACACACACACACACACACACACAAACACACAATATATATATATATATATATATATGTACATTTTTAAAAAAATTAAATATATATACATACATATATATATATATATATATATATATATATATATATATATATATATATATATACAGTCGCGAACAAAAGAAAATTCTGGGTTTTTTATGTTGTTATTTTTTTCTGCTTTTAAATAGATGTTATTGTATCTTATATAATTTTAAAGAAGAATTAATTCCCCAACAAAAGGTGAAAGCTTTAGTTGTCTGTGGCTATCTATATGACCATTTCAAATTGGAGGATAAAATTTGGTTGTCGCAAGTTGATACCAAAAAAATGCACTTGACGCCCAGCATAAAGTTTTAGGTTTGTATCTTTCATTACTGACCATAACAAGAAATTAGCAATGATAATCTTGAATAAAACTAAAAACGATAGACTTTTTTTTTACAAGAAAATAAGATTTAAAATATCTTTAACAATAGAAATAGAATTTTCTGTTCATTAATTTGTTCAAATTACATCTATTGAATCTCCCACGCAGGGTTGATGTCAGTATTAAAAGGGCTATTTTCGTGAACACGAATGATTTTATAGTGCGGCTATGTGGTCTAGTGGTATGACACTCGCTTTCAGATCGGAAGATCCTGGGCTCGAGCCTCGCTCGGCGCATAGTTCAGTCCTTGGAAAAGACTCTTTACTCACATTCTCTCACCATACTCAGGTGTAAAATGAGTACCTGGCCGTCAACAGCGTTGTCCATGTTGGAAATAAATTGTAATATCGCCTCAATGGCGTTATGTCTCGTTTTACATGTTACGTGTTGCTGTTGGTTGGGACCCTTTGTAAAGCGCTTTGAGCACATTTAGTGGATAATGCGCTATATAAAAGCTCTAGCTCTAGTGTTTCTTTCCTTTGTTAGTGACGCTAGAACTGCCAGATTTCGGTAGCTCCTTAGCGATTCCATGACGTTTGTACTTACTGAGCAGTTTATACACAGCTCTTTCATATAAATTATAAAAACAAAAACCATGAAATAATAGTCCTCAACTTTATGATAACGGAGCTATTTCTAAAATATTTGAAGTATAATTATGATCAACTCTACAATATTGTTTCGAGCATTCGCTCTCATCCTCTCATCGGGAACTTCCTGATGAGAGCGAATGCTCGAAACAATATTGTAGAAGTTGATCATAATCATACTTGAAATATTATATATAGTTCTCAAAATTTTGCAATCAAAATGATGTTGGAAACGCGTAATGTTCACTTTTGTTTGTATTCATCACTAATGTGTATTGATAGTTTAAAAATGTAGACGTCTGATATTTAAGATATTCAAATTTATATTCAAATAGTGTGTGTATATCGTTTCAGTTTCAATTACCCGAATAGCCGTTTTAACGAATTCCTTCAGAATGGATAAGGGGAAAATTCATAATTTTGATAATGTAAATCTTCGATGAGTTCCAATCATTAGCTGTTATCGATTTTAATATAGATCTAACTGTTATAAGCGAAATCCTTTCCTTTTGTTTTAAAATTCATGAAACAATTCTTCTTAAATAAGACAAACATTTCTCAGAGGTTCATACAAATTTTTACCGCTGTGCATTGAAGGACAGCTGAGAAAAAAAGAAGAAGAAAAACACGCGCCACTTATTAAAAATAGTAACAATGACAACAAAATATTTCTCTTTTGTTGTTGTTCTTCTTTCCCTTGTTATCATCTCGTTTCCTTAAATTACGTCATTGTTAGGATTATATATTTTTGTTTATTTTAAATATTTTTGCGGATTTCCTGTATCGATGTCAGTGTGGAATTTTCAGATTATTTCAGACCAGCGACAAAGACATTTTGGGCTTTTAAATCTAATCAGATCTTTGTTGAAGCAGTCCCCGTTCCCCATATTTTTCTTTGGCGCTAGATTTTGTCTATTATATAATATGACAGCCTCATTTTTACATGAAATAAAATAACTTTAAAGTGTCGCAATCGCCGTTAAGCCCATAAATACAAAAAGAAACATCCAGTAGACTCATTTTCGTTGATGTTGGATGTTGTCTCCATTTGAGGCCAAACTGGTCTTAGGCAAGGTATAAAACTAAACCCATCAAAAGAATCCTACTCTTTTTCTGTAATAATAATAATAATAATAATAATAATAATAATAATAATAATAATAATAATAATAATAATAATAATAATAATAATAATAATAATAATAATAATAATAATAATAATAATAATAATAAATGTACATTTATATAGCGCTTATGCCAAAGCTTCGAAGCGCTTCACATTGACCATCAGTAAAAAACATTACACACTGCAGATTCGGACATACTAACAAAAGCTCACACGCATCCAAACACACACACACACACACACACACACACACACACATACACACACATCCAGGCACACACTGTACACAAATATCTTACACACACACACAAACACCTTGCTTTGAATATTGATTACTTCCATGTCAGTAGGTTTTGAAGGGGTTGTTATTTGTTTATTTGTTTGTTTTTGTTGTGGTTTTTTTTCTTGTCTTGAATTTTTTTTAAAGTTTTTTCCCGCAATATAATAAATACCAACTTAAGGTGGTGTGTCTTATTTTGTGACTATCTGTCATAAAGTTATGCCTTTTGTGAAAGAAAAGCCACCCATTATTTTACGATTTCACTAGAGAGAATCAATGGCTTAATTGGAGAGAGCCAATTAAAAACGATCTGGCAAATTATTATATTATGATAAAGGTCACCTTCGACTGGTAAACCCCCCCCCCCCCCCCCCCCCCCCCCCCCCCCGCCTTTAGTCGTTCCGTTTATTCATCAGCAAAGCAGAAAATCTTTAGATCTTTGATAATGGAAGATTATTATTATTACTACGAGAGACTTCCACATAATAGAACCATCATGTCCAATATTCACTACTTTTTCTAACGACCGGACACATTTATTTGATAACGACAAGGTAAGTGGCTATAATGGTTCACTCACTCGGAGGTAAATCGGGAGGTCGGTTTTACTAGCGTGGGCAAGGGGTGACCAAGTGCTTTGATGTCTAGTTATAATTAATTCGCATAATTATAAATACAACGCCGATATAATCCTAATAGGTACACTTAATTAACTGGTGGCGCTGAATGCCGAGCGGTACAAAATCTTTCTCGTATTACAATATGTAACCCATCGTGACATTTTGGTATTATGTCGGAGTGAACTAGATGAACACATTATATGAGTTTGAAGTCAGCATGTCTGGTGTAGGGTATTTGTTTTGTTTTGTTTGTTTGTTTTAGTTTTTCTTGTTTTTTCTTCTCTATTTTTTTTAAGTTGAGGAAACAAAACTCTCGGGGGTCCCGATAGCTCAGTTGATAGAGCACTCGCTTCACACGTAGAGGGACCGAGATCGATCCCGGGTGCCGTCGAGATTTGGTTTCTGATAGGATCGATCCACCTATTCCCAGTACATTGATAAACACTTTGTTTTACACTCGGCCTAATACTTTTGTTCCATATATCGATGGATGAGAATGACACCCAAGTCGTCAAAAAGTCTTAAACCCGAGACTACTTATATGTCTCAAACTTAACTTTTTGAAAATAATTTATACTCTTTCTCGCTCCTCTTTAATGTTTTATAAACACATAATAAGGTAAACAGTGAGGAGCGCCAATGAGTTCTGTCTTCCGTCAGATTCTGAACCTCACCCCAGGTCCAACCAAAGGATGTCATCTCTCTTTCCACCGATCTTCTTCAAGTCTCC
>NC_088363.1:88802335-88807335 GCF_034508935.2 Berghia stephanieae
GACAACTTCCAAAACTAGTAACATTACACAGTCGTATTTCTATGAGGAAAGGAAATTTAATTTCATTTATTTCTAAAGATGAATGGCATCCAATGAATCCTGTCTTGATTGAATCCAGTATTTGGTTACTTCTATTCCACATAGTTTAGAAGGGTAAAAAACTGTTTACACTGATACAGAGTTAAAAAGAGTCAATTTAATATGCATTAGAGCAAATCGCTATTCAAGACATTAGAAAACCAATTGGATCATGAAAGAAAGGCAACGGCTATGTGGTCTCGTGGTATGACACTCGCTTTCGGATCGGAAGGTGCTAGGTTCGAGCCTCGCGCTCGGCACGTAGTTGAGTCCTTGGAAAAGGCTCTTTACTCACATTCTCTCACCGTACTCAGGTGTAAAATGAGTACCTGTCCGAAAAAAAATTGTAGTATCGCCTAACAGGCGTTATGTCCCGTCCAACATGTTAAATGTTGCTGTTGACCAGGGACCCCTTGTAAAGCGCTTTGAGTACATTTAGTGGATATTCCTCTGTATAAAAGCTCAATTTTTAATTAATTTTTTTTATAGTCATAAAGCAAGATGGGGGATCGACCGATGACATCAAAATTAAAGATTCACATAACAACTCTTTGAAATGCGGTGGCTTTGCTTTAAACAATAGTTGATCTTAGATTTTTCAACATATTTTCTTTAAACATTGAATTACTTAAATTTCAATAAATGGGTTTTATTGCGGTAAAATTTCATATTTGCATCATTTGTAGTCTAAGGACGACAGGCCTCTTAACATTTCGGGGGGGGGGGGGGGGGGGGGGGGGGGGGGGGAAGGGTTCCTAACACCCAATATATGACAAATATCTGGATGTGCAATTGCATATGCACAATAAAAAGATTTTAGACATGCAATAATTTAAATTGAATCAGAGAAATATAATTACATTAGCCTTTGCTAAAGAAAATATGTGGATGACGTTTTTAAAACAAAGAGAAAAAATATAGAAAAACATTATAAATTCATTCTTATTTGTGACCCATCGTCTCAAAACGGTATAATGTCGGAACGAACCATATGCCTAGAAGCCGAATTGAATGTTAAACTGGTCAAAAATATACATTTTTGGCATCATCACCCTAAAATACGGTATCCATTCTCCTCAATAAAACATACAAACTCAACACAAGTCTGATATTTCTGGCTATAAATTCAATTTTCAACATCTTAACCAATCCGACTTAATACCGTTTTGAGGCGAAGGGTCACATTTTACATTTGACCTTTAGCTTTAGGAATATTATAATTCATGGATAAAATGAATTGTCTAAACAGTTTGTTTGTGCGGCAATGTGGTCTTGTGGCCTTACATTCAACTTCGGATCGGAAGGTTTAGGGTTCGAGTCCCGTTCTGGGGTGTCTTGTAGTTGAACCCTTGGAAAAGACTCTTTACTCGCATTCTCTCACCGTACTCATTTGTAAAATGAGTACCTGGCCGTTAACAGCGTTGTCTCTGTCCGAAAGATTGTAATATCACCTAAAAGACTTCATGTCTCGTTCTATACGTTAAGTGTTGTTGTTGGCTAGGGACCCCCTGTAAAGCACCATGAGCACGTTTAGTGAAAATTGCGCTATTTAAAAGCTTAAGTCAGTTGTTTTGTTTGCACAGTTGAAAAATAGAAATCCCTACAGCAATTATGTTTAAGAGGGGTGGGGGTGGGGGCGGGGTGACGTTTAGCTTGCAAAAATAATTGGTTTATTTCATACACAATGGCGGCTTTCTTATGTACAATGACGTAATTTAGAAGTCTCATTATAAAGACAAGTATGGGGCCTAAATTTATCGATATTATATGAAACAGACGGAGTTTTGGACAAAAATAAGAAAGGTTATTTAATTTTTCTACAACAGAGTGACTCTTATATTTCTGTTTTCTATTGAAAATAAAATCCTATTTTCATTTCAAGCTCTATAGCTTTAAGATATATTTACTCAAAATTTATATATAGTTGATTTAACTAATCTTGCTATATCTATATAGGTATCTGATAATATACACCTACGCATTATAGATAGAATGCGCTTGGCCAAGGAGTTCACAAAATTGCCATCCGGAAGTATAACGGACCAACACACAAACTCTGTGTAACTATGAACTTTTATAGTCTGGTTAATACAGTTTAGTGAGAACAACTCACAAACGTGGATGGCAAAAACAATAACAAAGGCCTGAGTGACGTCATCTGCATACTATCTATACAAAATACATAATGTATATTTTTATATATTAATATCAATTTTAAAGACGTACTTTTACAAATTAATGTTATTTTTTTGTTGCATTTTCATTTACGATAATATTGCTTTTTGAAAGTATTTAAATACATTATATATATTGCTTATTTATTCTTCTTTTTTTTTGGGTGTAATTTACGTTTGTAAAATCAAGTCCATTATCGATGAATGAAGTTTATTTATTTATTTACGTATTCATGTATTTAACAATATTAATAGTGAAAATGGTCAAAAACGCTTATTGAGGGAATTACCAAAAAAAAAAAAAAAAAAAAAAAAAACGTTTTTAATAATTAAGAACTTTATTTGTAAATGTTACTAAGAGCTGAGTGAGTTTATAGATAGAATGAAGATGACATCACTCCGGTCTTTGTTGTTTTTGTTTTTTTTTTGCCATCCGCGTTTATGAGTAATTCTCACTAAACAGTATTAACTTGACTATAATAAACGATCATGGTTTCACAATGTTTTGTGTGTTGGTCCGTTATACTTCCGGATGGCAATGTTGTGAAGTCCTTAACCAAGCGCATACTATCTATATTCCATGCCTTATCCAACGTGACTGCATTGTGAGCAGCAGACATCTGAAAGACGTGATAAGTGTGGTGAGATGCACTCTCGTTGTCATTCGATTCAATAGTCCGATGTCACGTCGCCCAGCAACGGCGAGCAGCGTGGTTCTAAACAAAGAAAATCAGTACTTTTTATTCTTCATGCTAGCTAGAACTTTTCATATGTCTTGTGATCAGAATGTATAAAAGTCAAAACATGATCAGATTTATGTTTTGTTTTTTGTTTTTTTCTGGATACGCTTTTATGCTCGTCGGAGATATATTTCATAAGGGTGTCCGCCATCGTTCCGATAGTTTAAAGCCAGTTACTAAGTTACCATGCGTCATTACGAGGGAAGTGACGTTTCGACTGTTTAAGCGTATTTAAATTTTGTATAGAGCATCTATCATAACAAGCTAATACGATTTGAAATGAAATTTTATTTAGACTTTAAAGGCAAACAAAATTCTTTAAAGGTATAAATTTAATTATAGGTTTAATACTTTTATAATACTTTTTACGTGATTTTATAATAAATAATATTCATCTTGTCCAACGTGTGTTTGTTTGCAGGTCTCATAACTCAATTTGTTATGGTCTCCTTATTGTCATGGAAATACGCCGAAACCAAGGCAAACTTTTGTCCATTACAAAATTTATCAGGGGCAGCGTGGCTTAGTGGTACGGTGGTACAGAGTTCAATCATCCGCCTCTGCGCTGTGTGGCCTTGAGCAAGTCACGTCGCCCTAGCTCACTTTGCGGCGCTGCTCTGCGGCTGTTTTTTTCCAGTCTTCCCTTGGAATAGACCCTAAAGACAAATTTCCCCTTGGGAATGAATAAAGGGAATTTTATTTTACTTTTTTTTTAAACAGGCCCATAATTGCGTACGGTTATGAGACCTGAAAATATATACACGTTGATCTGATCTTGTCCAATAAAGAAAACAGAAGACGTAAAATGTTAAAGGTCATGAATTTTAAAACAGCATGATATATCTAATAATTTAACGTGTTTCGTAATATAAATAGTAGATCTATTTCCAGTTTTGTCCAACACAGATAAGACAGAGATGATGATGTGCCTAGACTGGCATGCTTGTAATAATTTAGAACCCTGTAGCTGGTATTGATTTTCGACATCGCAGGCCACTCACTAACTGTCCATTTGTCTGCTCGACGTGCGTGGGTGTAGGTTCTATCATTAAACCCGTTATCTGAATATAACCCGAGTATTGCCATACTCTGAGAAAAAAAACAAACACATTTTTAAAATTTTGGTCAGATAACCTTTCCTTCAAATATCGGTTGTAACAATTTTGGTCAGAAAACCGTTCCTTCAAATATCGGTTGTAAAAATTTTGGTCAAAAAACTTTCCTTCAAATATCGGTTGTAACAATTTTGGTCAGAAAACCGTTCCTTCAAATATCGGTTGTAAAAATTTTGGTCAAAAAACTTTCCTTCAAATATCGGTTGTGAAAATTTTGGTCAGGAAACATTTCCTTCAAATAATCGGTTGTGAAAATTTTGGTCAGAAAACCTTTCCTTCATATATCGGTTGATTAATATTATGACCTTTATCTTGTCAAAATATTCTCAATATGGGACTTTATTTTGGAATCCAAGGTTTGAGAATTTTTGATAAGATGGGGATTATATTAATCGATCGATATTTAATTCGAAGGACGAGTTTTCAGACCGACTTCTTTAAAATGCTTTTGTTTAGAATAAGGCAGAGAATAAATGATGTATTCAGATACTGACATGAGATTGTAGTGTTATGGTATTTCAGTATGTTATTATTCTAAATTTATGTGTCCGTATTTCATGAATATAAATTATTCATAATTTAAATCATTCAAACAATTACACACATACACACACATACAAGTGAAAAAGTTATAGCTAGCATGAAGAATAAAAAGTACCGATTTTCTTTGTTTAGAACCAAACTACTCGTTGCTGGGAGGACGTGACACCAGACTATTGAATCCGATTGAAATTAGGCACAGGTTTTCGCAGATTTATATATTCAGATGGGTGATTTATTCTCGATACATTCTCTCAGACTACAACGTTTTGTGTATTTGTAAGATTGATAGAGCGGGCAGAAATGGCGTGTATATTATTCAAACACATATCTACATTCAATACTCAAATGTC
>NC_088363.1:88812335-88822335 GCF_034508935.2 Berghia stephanieae
CGCGAAATCCCAGGTTTAAGAGTTTTTGTCAAGATGAGGCTCTTTTAAATTGATCAATACAAAACTATTGATAGTTCGAAGTTGACGTCACTCAGGTCTTTGTTAATGTTTTTTGCCATCCGCGAATATGAGTAATTCTCACTAAACTATTAACCAGACTATAAACGTTCATGGTTACACACAGTTTTGTGTGCTGGTCCGTTATACTTCCGAATAGCAATTTTGTGAGCTTCTTAGCCAAGCGCATATTATCTAGGTAAGGCCCAACCTCGAATATGCAATCATAGTTGGGATCACCATACCAAATCTGATATCAACAAGATTGAAATGGTACAAAATAGAGCTGCATGGAGAATACCTAATAAATACTCACATAACAATAGAGTAACAAAACACAGAAAGCTTAGGTCTGGAGAAAAAAGATAGAAAAGTGCCAGAAGACAATAGAGAATAAAAATTTTTCGCGGCGGTGGTGGGGTTTGAACCTGCGACCTTATTGGTACGACAACTCCGCCTGGCAGGTGAGAGCGTGGCTCTACCGTGTGAGCTATCCACGAACACAAAAATATTCGTTTCAAACTCAAAGTCATTACTAGATCCCTCTCTCACCTACTTCTTGAGACCGCCGATTCGTTCGTACACCACCATCGCGAATAATTTTGACCAGCAGTTAAGCTTAATAGCCAATATTCTCAACACAAACATATAACATAGAAACGATTGAGACATTGAGTATGCTCCGGTGTATGGGGTGAATTTTAATTCAGAAAAGTGAGTGGAGCAGGCACTTATGTTGGTAACAACAAGATATGAAGTGAATAGAAAAGTGCCAGAAGACAATAGAGAATAAAAATTTTTCGCGGCGGTGGTGGGGTTTGAACCTGCGACCTTATTGGTACGACAACTCCGCCTGGCAGGTGAGAGCGTGGCTCTACCGTGTGAGCTATCCACGAACACAAAAATATTCGTTTCAAACTCAAAGTCATTACTAGATCCCTCTCTCACCTACTTCTTGAGACCGCCGATTCGTTCGTACACCACCATCGCGAATAATTTTGACCAGCAGTTAAGCTTAATAGCCAATATTCTCAACACAAACATATAACATAGAAACGATTGAGACATTGAGTATGCTCCGGTGTATGGGGTGAATTTTAATTCAGAAAAGTGAGTGGAGCAGGCACTTATGTTGGTAACAACAAGATATGAAGTGAATAGAAAAGTGCAGAACAATAGAGAATAAAATTTTTTCGCGGCGGTGTGGGTTTGAACTCGACCTTATTGGTACGACAACTCCGCCTGCAGGTGAGAGCGTGGCTCTACGTGTGAGCTATCCACGAACACAAAAATATTCGTTTCAAACTCAAAGTCATTACTGATCCCTCTCTCACTACTTCTTGAGACCGCCGATTCGTTCGTACACACCATCGGAATAATTTGACCAGCAGTTAAGCTATAGCCAATATCTCAACAAACATATAAATAGAAACGATTGAGACATTGATATGCTCCGTGTATGGTGATTTAATTCAGAAAAGTGAGTGGGCAGGCACTTATGTGTACAACAGATATAAGTGAATAGAAAAGTGCCAAAACAATAGAATAAAAATTTTCCTTTTGGGTTGAGACTTATTAACAATTTGGGTGAAGCTCCCGTGAGCTATCCACGACACAAAATCGATACAACCAAATCATTCTGATTCTTCACCTACTTCTACCGCCATTCGTTATCCCCATCGGAATAATTTAACGCAGTTAAGTTTAGAATATTCTAAACTAACTTAAAATAGCGATGGACAGAGGCTCCGTAGGGGAATTAATGATGAGTGAACGATTTTGTTGGTACAACAAGATATGCAGGATACAAAAGGCCAGAAAACAGGAAAATTTTCGCTTTGTTTCTGGACTTATTACTCAACTGCCACATAAGGTGTCCACCTTTGATTATCACAACACAAATATCGTTTCAAACCAAAGTCATTATAATCCTCTCTCACCTACTTCTTGACGCCGATTCGTTCGTACACCACCATCGCGATAATTTTGACCACATTAAGCTAAGCCATATTTCACACAAAATTAACATAAAACGATTGAGACATGAGTATGCTCCGGTGTATGGGGTGAATTTTAATCAGAAAAGTATGGGCAGCATTATTGGTAACAACAGATATGAAGTGAATAGAAAAGTGCGAAGACAATGAGAAAAAAATTTTCGCGGCGGTTGGTTGAACCTGACTTATTGGACGACAATCCTGGCGGGAACGTGCCTACGGTGAGCTATCCCGACACAAAAATATTCGTTTCAAACTCAAAGTCATTACTAGATCCCTCCCTCACCTACTTCTTGAGACCGCCGATTCGTTCGTACACCACCATTCGGAATAATTTTGACCAGCAGTTAAGCTTAATAGCCAATATTCTCAACACAAACATATAACATAGAACGATTGAGACATTGAGTATGCTCCGGTGTATGGGGTGAATTTTAATTCAGAAAAGTGAGTGGAGCAGGCACTTATGTTGGTAACAACAAGAATGAAGTGAATAGAAAAGTGCCAGAAGACAATAGAGAATGAAAATTTTTTTTTAGGAGTACTTTTTTTTAGAGGGATCTAGTAATGACTTTGAGTTTGAAACAAATATTTTTGTGTTCGTTGATAGCTCACACGGTAGAGCCACGCTCTCACCTGCCAGGCGGAGTTGTCGTACCAATAAGGTCGCAGGTTCAAACCCCACCACCGCCGCGAAAAATTTTTATTCTCTATTGTCTTCTGGCACTTTTCTATTCACTTCATATCTTGTTGTTACCAACATAAGTGCCTGCTCCACTCACTTTTCTGAATTAAAATTCACCCCATACACCGGAGCATACTCAATGTCTCAATCGTTTCTATGTTATATGTTTGTGTTGAGAATATTGGCTATTAAGCTTAACTGCTGGTCAAAATTATTCGCGATGGTGGTGTACGAACGAATCGGCGGTCTCAAGAAGTAGTGAGAGAGGGATCTAGTAATGACTTTGAGTTTGAAACGAATATTTTTGTGTTCGTGGATAGCTCACACGGTAGAGCCACGCTCTCACCTGCCAGGCGGAGTTGTCGTACCAATAAGGTCGCAGGTTCAAACCCCACCACCGCCGCGAAAAATTTTTATTCTCTATTGTCTTCTGGCACTTTTCTATTCACTTCATATCTTGTTGTTACCAACATAAAGTGCCTGCTCCACTCACTTTTCTGAATTAAAATTCACCCCATACACCGGAGCATACTCAATGTCTCAATCGTTTCTATGTTATATGTTTGTGTTGAGAATATTGGCTATTAAGCTTAACTGCTGGTCAAAATTATTCGCGATGGTGGTGTACGAACGAATCGGCGGTCTCAAGAAGTAGGTGAGAGAGGGATCTAGTAATGACTTTGAGTTTGAAACGAATATTTTTGTGTTCGTGGATAGCTCACACGGTAGAGCCACGCTCTCACCTGCCAGGCGGAGTTGTCGTACCAATAAGGTCGCAGGTTCAAACCCCACCACCGCCGCGAAAAATTTTTATTCTCTATTGTCTTCTGGCACTTTTCTATTCACTTCATATCTTGTTGTTACCAACATAAGTGCCTGCTCCACTCACTTTTCTGAATTAAAATTCACCCCATACACCGGAGCATACTCAATGTCTCAATCGTTTCTATGTTATATGTTTGTGTTGAGAATATTGGCTATTAAGCTTAACTGCTGGTCAAAATTATTCGCGATGGTGGTGTACGAACGAATCGGCGGTCTCAAGAAGTAGGTGAGAGAGGGATCTAGTAATGACTTTGAGTTTGAAACGAATATTTTTGTGTTCGTGGATAGCTCACACGGTAGAGCCACGCTCTCACCTGCCAGGCGGAGTTGTCGTACCAATAAGGTCGCAGGTTCAAACCCCACCACCGCCGCGAAAAATTTTTATTCTCTATTGTCTTCTGGCACTTTTCTATTCACTTCATATCTTGTTGTTACCAACATAAGTGCCTGCTCCACTCACTTTTCTGAATTAAAATTCACCCCATACACCGGAGCATACTCAATGTCTCAATCGTTTCTATGTTATATGTTTGTGTTGAGAATATTGGCTATTAAGCTTAACTGCTGGTCAAAATTATTCGCGATGGTGGTGTACGAACGAATCGGCGGTCTCAAGAAGTAGGTGAGAGAGGGATCTAGTAATGACTTTGAGTTTGAAACGAATATTTTTGTGTTCGTGGATAGCTCACACGGTAGAGCCACGCTCTCACCTGCCAGCGGAGTTGTCGTACCAATAAGGTCGCAGGTTCAAACCCCACCACCGCCGCGAAAAATTTTTATTCTCTATTGTCTTCTGGCACTTTTCTATTCACTTCATATCTTGTTGTTACCAACATAAGTGCCTGCTCCACTCACTTTTCTGAATTAAAATTCACCCCATACACCGGAGCATACTCAATGTCTCAATCGTTTCTATGTTATATGTTTGTGTTGAGAATATTGGCTATTAAGCTTAACTGCTGGTCAAAATTATTCGCGATGGTGGTGTACGAACGAATCGGCGGTCTCAAGAAGTAGGTGAGAGAGGGATCTAGTAATGACTTTGAGTTTGAAACGAATATTTTTGTGTTCGTGGATAGCTCACACGGTAGAGCCACGCTCTCACCTGCCAGGCGGAGTTGTCGTACCAATAAGGTCGCAGGTTCAAACCCCACCACCGCCGCGAAAAATTTTTATTCTCTATTGTCTTCTGGCACTTTTCTATTCACTTCATATCTTGTTGTTACCAACATAAGTGCCTGCTCCACTCACTTTTCTGGAGAAAAAAGATGCAATATCATCGCGAAAGAAACAAGATATGTGACCAAACGTTTCAAAACGGTATTATGTCGGGATGAACCCGATGCTTAAAAAGTCAAATTAAAGCTGAACTGGTCAAAAATATGAATTATTGGTATTTAGCACTCTAAAATGTGATATTCATTCTCCTCAGTAGAGTATATAAACTCAACGCAAGTCTGATATTATCTGGCTACAAATTCAGTTTTTGTCATCTTAATCATCCCGACTATATACCGTTTTGGGACGTTGTGTCACATATGTACTTTCCAAAAAGTTAATATAAGCAACATCAGCATTAAACTCCCGAACAACATTAGACCAAAAAAACAGACTAACAAGAGGACACGACAACAAACTATCAATTCAAACATGATAAACAGACACCCGCCTACACTCGTTCTTTCCCTCTGTCGTACGTTTATGGAATGAATTCCCTCAGGAGTTGTTAGAAACTAAAAACAATACAGAATTTGAACATTGAAAGGGTATTGGAAGCATGGGGAAAAAACCCATCAAAAATGAAAAGATCACAGAGTGTATAATGAGTATGTGAGTGAGTTTCTGTGCGTGTGTGTGTATGTGTGTGTGTGTCTGTGTGTGTGTGTTTGTGTGTGTGAGTTTGTGTGTGTGTGTTTTTGTGTGTGTATGTGTGTGTCATGAAATTCATAAATATGAAATATTGTCTGGATTCTCTATTTAAGGGGCTACTACAACGACTACGAAGGAGGAGGAGGAGAAGAAGAAAAGAAGAAGAAGAAGAAGAAAGAAGAAGAAGAAAGAAGAAGAAGAAGAAGAAGAGGGAAGAAGAAGAAGAAGAAGAAGAAGAAGAAGAAGAAGAAGAAGAAGAAGAAGAAGAAGAAGAAGAAGAAGAAGAAGAAGAAGAAGAAGAAGAAGAAAGAAGAAGAAGAAGAAGAAGAAGAAGAAAAGAAGAAGAAGAAGAAGAAGAAGAAGAAGAAGAGAAGAAGAAGAAGAAGAAGAAAGAAGAAGAAGAAGAAAAGAAGAAAGAAGAAGAAGAAGAAGAAGAGAAGAAGAAGAAAGAAGAAGAGAAGAAGAAGAAGAAGAAGAAGAAGAAGAAGAAGAAGAAGAAAGAGAAGAAGAAAAGAAGAAGAAGAAGAAGAAGAAAGAAGAAGAGAAGAAGAAGAAGAAGAAGAAGAAGAAGAAAGAAGAAGAAGAAGAAGAAGAAGAAAGAAGAAGAAGAAGAAGAAGAAGAAGAAGAAGAAGAAGAAGAAGAAGAAGAAGGAGAAGAAGAAGAAGAAGAAGAAGAAGAAGAAGAAGAAGAAGAAGAAGAAGAAGAAGAAGAAGAAGAAGAAGAAGAAGAAGAAAGGACTTCTTGTAAATCACATCGCACACGTTTAGTGGATACTGCGCTATATAAAAGCTAAAGTTTCTTTTAATGTGAGAGTGAACCAGTTGTGATTGCATGCGAGTTAAAATATGACAAGAATATATACCATCCACGGCAAATTACACAATATGCTCAATTTGCAAACCAAAGTTTTGTTGATTCTCTCGACAAGCCCAACATCTAACATGCAATGTTAAACATTACACTAACCTGACTTAATATATTATATTTATCTAAACCAAGAGGACAGTAAAAACGATGCTATTTGAATCAGATTTCATGTGTGTGTGTGTGTGTGTGTGTGTGTGTATGTGTGTGTGAATATGTGAGTGTGTGTAACTCGCGACTATTTGGTCTTGTGGTATAACACTCGCTTTCGGATCGGATACTCCTGGGTTCAAGCCTCGCACTCGGCGCATAATTGAGTCCTTGGAAAAGGCTCTTTACTCACTTTCTCTCACCGTACTCAGGTGTACCTGGCCGTTAACAGCGTTGTCTTTGTCCGAAACATTATAATATCGCCTAACAGGCGGCATGTCCCGTCCTACATATTAAATGTTGCTGTTGACCAGGGACCCCTTGTAAAGCGCTTTGAGCACATTTAGTGGATATTGCGCTATATAAAGCTCAATTTTTATTTTTTATTTTTACTCTGAAAATAAATTGTGAATAACGAATCGATAGCGACTTTACAGTTTATATTATACACTTTTTTTATGTGAGAAAAAAAGGAAAGGGTTATTCAAAGGTCTAAGCTTTGTTATATCACACCCCATTATCTCCCTTTCCATCTAGCCGGATATCCGTCCGCCAAGTGGAACTCGACACAAAAGAATTCTCATCTCAAGAGAACGGAAAAGCTTAGAATTATTGGAACTATTGCCAAGATATCCCCAAAACAAAATTGTTTATGTATTCATCAGTTGTTAGATATCTCTATTTTTATTATTATCTGTAGAATAAGTGTCCAAATATTATTCGTGTGTGAGATAACCATGATTGTGAATAAAAGGAATAACTTTAAAAGAATTGGGATTTTGCTCAAATTAAACATGTAGATGTACATTAGATGATATAAATCACAAGCACGCCCACTAGTTATTGTTAACAGTAGATAATTTATATAACGCGTTTCGCTTAAGTATCAATTGCGTTTTTTATAATAAATGATAAGACATTAAAAGAATACGATATCTTATATCTACCCGTGTGATTTGTATAAAAGAAATATATTGAAGTACCTATAAACTCAAGAAGACAACGTGTTTATATATATAAAATCAAATAATTAACACACACGCGCGCGCACACACACATATACATATGCAGCTATCCAAGTATACTTTTTAAGATACGTCTGACTTCCCACCTGTTTTAACTCTAAATACGGGCATGGGCAGATGTAAGGTGTTCCAGTTTTGGTCCTGTAAATGTTGCTGCTCGAGGCTCGAAGAAATAAGATATAATGTGAAATTGAATGTAAGCTTCAATTTAATTAGAAAAACAGATCAAATGAACATATCGGGTTTCCCCTTTATCTCATTCATCAGTAGTGTCTCATTCATCCTGTTTTGTTGATAAAGGGGAAACCCGAAACGTTCATTTGATCTGTGTTTGTAATTAAATTGAAGATTACATTCTATTTCACATTATTATGTATTACAGTTTTGGTCCGGACATGCCAAAAGATGAATCACCAATCGATTTAGAGGGGATTCTGGGATGGTAAGCATTTCTTTTTTTTTATTTGGGGAGATTCATATATGGGTCCAAAATATCTTGGATGTTGATAGGTAGGGGAGGGAAATTGAAGAGGATCAGTCACAATGCGATGGGAACAATTTAATTAGCTTGGCATAATATAATATATAAAATTATCTGAAACAACAGCTGCTATTCCAATGAATAAGTTATGTCTGGAATAGGATTCAATAGTCTGATGTGACGTCGCCCAGCAACGGCGGCCAGCGTGGTTCTAAAACAAAGAAAATTGGTACTTTTTATTCTTCATGCTGACAAGAACTTTTCATATGTCTTGTGATCAGAATGTGTAAAAGTCAAAACGTGATCAGATTTATAATATTTTTTTTTCCTCTCTGGATACGTTTTTATGCTCGTCGGAGAAATATTTCATAAGTGCGTCCGCCATTATTCCGAGAGTTTAGAGTCAGTTACTAAATTACCATGCGTCATTACGGGGGAAGTGACGTTATGACTGTTGAAGCGTATTGGGACAAAAACGTTTAAAATGATAAATTGTTTAACCCAATTCCTTACCACGCATAGGAAAATCGTCACATTCCTGACGAAACAGCCAACATTTTTCTCATTCACATCAAAAAATTGACACTTTGTATAATTGATAGTTCCAAGTTGACGTCACTCATGTCTTTGTTATTGCTTTTTGCCACCCGCGTTCATGAGTAATTCTCACTATACCGTATTAACCAGACTATAAACGTTCATGGTTACACACAGTTTTTGTGTGTTGGTCCGTTATACTTCCGGATGGCAATGTTATGAATAAGTTTCTTAGCCAACCGCATACTATCTATAGATACAGCTCGTTTGGCCGAACAAGATTATGTGTAGAATGTATTGTATGTGCTTCTTGCTTTTTTTTCGACTGAGTAAAAAAAGAAGTTATCTGTTGGATGGGTGGGGAGATTCAGATAATCCTGTTAATGGCACTGGTATTTGATCGAATATAATATGTGACCCAACGTCTCAAAACGGTATTAAGTCGGGATGATTAAGATGCTGAAAACTGAATTTGTAGCCAGAAATATCAGACTTGCTTTGAGTTTATATGCTTTATTGAGGAGAATGAATATCATATTTTAAAGTGCTAAATACCAATAATTCATATTTTTGACCAGTTTAGCTTTAATTTGACTTTCTAGCATCTGCCTCATCCCGTTTTGAAATGTTGGGTCACATATGCTTTAAGTAGTAAAAGTATTTGCGCTTTGTGTTGCCTATCGTCTTAGTGTGTGAAGCGCCTTATTTAGAGCACAATTAGGATTCTGTGCACTTTATAAATTAATTACATTACATTACACTTTGATAAGCAACGACATACCATTCAGTCCTTTCCTCCAGGCAAAATGTCTTATCTTATCTTATCTTACTAAAGGCTTAATAGGAATTATCCTTTAAATGCCTTATACAATAGTTTATAAAGTTAAGAATCTCATATAGCTTGCATTGTATCATTCACAGACAGTTTTATACAACTTTGAATGTCAGGATAAATGTATCAATACGGCAATGTAAAATCGAAAAATTCTGTCATGGAATAGCAAAACAAATCTGCATTAAAAAGAGATCAAAAAATGGTAATGCCATTTATCGAATCCTTATCTTCATCAATCCCGTTTATGGAAATAGCAAATATAAATGCGCATCGCATCATATCGTGATTATGCGCATTAAATGCTATATAAATCGTAATTATCATTCATGTGTTTCGGTGTTTTCGATGCAGCGCAGAGATAGAGTAAATGCCGCGTGTGATTAGAGCAATATCATTTGAATGAGAATTACGAATATCCACACGTTATCAAAACGTGTTCCAGACATAGAAATAAAGACATAGATTTGCATATTATTGTTTGTTTGTTTGTTGCTTTAGGTCTCTTCCAACACAATTGAGGTTATATGAGAGACCGCTGAAACAAAAAAACAAGCAATCTAACAAAAATAGTACAAATGTCAATCAAAAGCATAACCTAAAGATATCATAAGCTAAATTATAAATAACAAAGAACAAACAGGCAGAGGATTTACAGGGAAAAAAATATCCCCTGT
>NC_088363.1:88832335-88892335 GCF_034508935.2 Berghia stephanieae
TATATATA
Organism: Berghia stephanieae; assembly: GCF_034508935.2. Classification (NCBI taxonomy): domain Eukaryota; kingdom Metazoa; phylum Mollusca; class Gastropoda; order Nudibranchia; family Aeolidiidae; genus Berghia; species Berghia stephanieae. The sequence goes on from NC_088363.1 coordinate 88,832,344, forward strand.
TATATATATATATATATATATATATATATATATATATATATATATATAATATATGCTCCTGGCAACCTTTCTTCCATTGATTCCAACTCTGAAAAAAAAGAGAAAAGAAATATTTGTCCTATTACTATTAACTCACCACTATTATACTCCTTTTAAAAAAATAATATTTTGAGCCATGTGGCCCCTGGTGCCTGAATTTATCCCGGTTTCTGTAACGTTAATCGCCCTCATAGCGATTGTCTGTTTAACACTCAAACACTCTACCATTCAGCGATGGGCCCTTAGCCTTCACACCAGCAGTCGTCTTCTGAAATGTTTGTCTGAATTGACTGAGAGTTCCAAAAAGGACTTTCTGGAAATGCATAAAGAGGAAACAAATGCGCGTATCGCTAGTGATGCGCTGGACAGGGAAAATTCGGACAAAATTAGATAGATGCATCAACCCCATAAGTGCAACTGCGCATCCTGATTGCCTTGTGAACATCGCTGATGGAAAAGTAAGCCCTCAATCTGTCAATGTAGAATCAGCATCGGTACCACGGACATGAAAGAATTTGAGAAAACATGGCCCAATGGATTCTATAAAGCACTTTCTACCAAGGTGACAACAATGGCAGCCGGGAAAAAATCTATTCAAAGTGACCGTGGTCCAATATACGACACAAGTTTGATTTATTCTCGCGCTATGGAATTAATGGCTTGTCGAGATTTTGAAATGGAGTCTCTCTTTAAATATGAACTGGCACCATTGCCGACATCTTTATTCAGTGACAATGGAGACATGCGTACTGCTACTACAAAAGCTGCTCTGAAGATAAATCTGCAAGAAACTGTCTCTGCTCGTGGGGGACAACATCCTGAGATCGTGATCTTAGATGGATGCGCACTTCTTTATTGTGTAAACTGGCCATCCAAAGGAACCATCCAAGACTATGTCAATAGTTTTTGGACACTCTTATTGCCGAAAATGGACAGAAGTGACGTGCACCTTGTCTTTGACAGATACCATGATTTCAGCATCAAAAGTGCTACTCGACAAAGTCGCAGCATAAAAGTTCGAACGGTACACCACCTTACATTACACACTCCTCTGCCTGCTCAAGCCTCAATTCTTGCCTGAACTGAGAACAAAAAGCAATTGATTAGCATACTCTGTACGGAATTAATGTCCAGGGCTGTAACTCAACCACGTGAAAGGCGTCTCGTTATCACAGGACACGAAAATGCTCCTCTCCAAATTAAAAAATGGAAAAGTCTCCACAAGGACAGACTTGGAGACGACACACGAGGAAGCGGATGTCATTATGGTGCAACAAGCAATGCATGCTGCTTCATTGACCAAGGTTGTTAAGGTGGTTAGTGACGATACGGATGTCTTTGTACTGTTAGTTCATTTCTACCACAAGCTTGACTTGGACTCCAGCCACTGCTCGATGATGATGAAAGCTACAAGTGGGGACCGTGGACTTGTTGACATTGGGAAAACGGTCTCGAGAAATCAAGAAATTGCGCCTTATCTTCTTGCAGCACATGCGCTATCTGGCTGTGATACTGTGGCTAAACCGTATGGTATAGGGAAAAACACAGTCATCAAAATTCTTCATAAGGGACACAGACTGGACAACCTTGGTCTTTGAAAACCGCCCCCAGATTTACAACCAACAGATTTTGGATGGATGAAGTTAGCAGCAACCAAATCACTTGTTCCAACCACAGTGCCAAGCAACACACAGAGTGTAACGCCCGAGTTGTTAGAGACTATTCAATGCGGATGTTCTTCTGAACAACCTTGTGGATAATCAATCAACATGTGGCTGTGTTGCCGCGCAGCTTCCATGCACAATATTTTGTAAATGCCATGATCGTGAGTGCTGTCAAAATCGCCTTTATCAAGCTGCTTCCGTGTCAAGCGATGAAGACATTGATGATGAGTGATTTAGTTTACCAGAGATACATGTCAGATATGCCGAAAATTATCATTCTATTTTTGTCCTTCAGTAAATATCAATGTAAAAAAGCAAAGGCGAAGAAACTAAAGACTCAAAACAAGGCACGGTCTTTCTATATGGAGACTCGCTCCGTGTTTTTGTGTGATCTGACACCTTTTCCACAAAAAATGTCAATTTTGATTATCCCAATTATACTTTCACCGCTGTAGGAAATTTAAATACCAACAACTAGCATAAATAACATAAATTCTGTATTGGTCTTGTCAATGCCTTCAATTTGATACCAAACACGGCTATATTTGGGTCATTTTACGAGACCATCTTGGCAGTGACCTTGACCTTTTGGATAGTTAAATTGCTAATAACTTGTCAACTATTCGGCCAATTTTAAAAATAGAAGTATTTTTGTAATTAATTTGACTAAATCTTTCATTCTGTATAATATAAAAATGATTTTTGAGGATTTTTAAAAATGACCTTTTCGTGACCTTTGTGACGTAATTTCTCAAAATGCTCAATGTCCTCAGGGCAGCACTATTCAGACATTTAATCTTGAGATGTTCAACTTTGATAAAATGCAAAAAAAAATTTGGCGGACGCTTTTTTTTGGTTATGGTTAAAATCTTGATTTGGCAACCAGACTCTCTCCTTACTGACCGTTTTCAATGTTTTTTTTACTGAAATGTCACAGCAACACACAAATCGTTAAACTCAAATTTATAAAGTAATAATAACATGAATATACATCATTTTGTTTTTTAAAAAAGCCTTACAATTTTTTTTTTACAAAGTTTGTAATTTATAAAACAAATCTGAATAAGAAAACTGTTGTTTGTATCGTAACAAATGTGACGATTTTCCTTCAGTTGGTATGGAGAGAGTTACAGTTAACCATGAAATCTTTCTGGTCCAGAAGTGTTGACTGTTTCAGGATTCCACTGTAATTGGTTTCAATAGTCTGATGTCAAGTCGCTCAGCAACGGCGGCCATCGTGGTTCTAAACAAAGAATCGGTACTTTTTTTTCTTCATGCTGGCCAGAACTTTTCATATGTCTTGTGATCAGAATGTGTAAAAGTCAAAACATGATCATATTTTTCATGTTTTTTCCCCCTCTGGATACTCTTTTATGCTCGTCGGAGAAATATTTCATAAGGGCGTCAGCTATTGTTCCGATAGCTTAGAGCCAGTTATTAAATTACCATGCGTCATTACGAGGGAAGTGACGTTACGACTGTTGAAGCGTATTAAAAACGAAATTATAGTTTGACTCTGTAAAAATCTCCATATGCGTCAGACAAATAAAAGAGTGTTCTTTTGAAACAGAAGTCTAGAAAACAAATATAGGACTAAACCTTATGGAAGAAATTCATTAAAATTGACTTACCTCCGAGAGGAAAATGTCCAAGCAAATTCGAATCATCCAAGTTTTATGATAAGTCCGACATTTTGTTTTAATCCAGTATTGTGTTGAGCTATCAAGCAGTCTGAAGGAAAATGATTGAAATCATGAAAACAGCTTTCCAGTATCAAAATGGTGAAATTGAAATGTGTTCAATGCTTTATGAGTTTTTTAAAACTGCTGACCTACTTATAATATTCCTATGAAGAACAAATTGGCCCTTATGAAGTAGAATGAATAATGAATACCATGCCCTCTCTTTTTACTGACTTCTCAGAACAAGTAATACACAATGTAATGTAACCTTCTGTTGAATTCATTAATAAAAACACAATGACTTGTTTATAATGTACACCTTCAGATATGGAACAGAATTATAATGAATAGTGAATTATACACACTTATGCATTTCCTGATACTGAAATTATTGCACGAATAATCAAACACACGTATCAAGGCATGTGTGTTTTTATTAAAGTTTTTAAAAGTTAAGAATATCATGTCAAACACGTTCCCATCATATTGCATACTGGGCCGTGTTGTCAGCTATTGATGCTAGGCGTTCAGAAAGACAAAACAAAAACAAAACAACTCATAACATCCGCTAGCCGAATATAGATAGTATGCAGATGACGTCACTCAGGCCTTTGTTATTGTTTTTGCCATCCGCGTTTGTGAGTTGTTCTCACTAAACTGTATTAACCAGACTATAAAAGTTCATGGTTAACAGAGTTTGTGTGTTGGTCCGTTATACTTCCGGATGGCAATGTTGTGAACTCCTTGGCCAAGCGCATTCTATCTATAGATAGTATGAAGTTGACATCACTCTGGTCTTTGTTATTGTTTTTCTTTTTTTTTTTTTTTTTTTTTTTGCAATCCGCGTTTATGAGTAATTCTCACTAAACTATTATACACGATCATGGTTACACACAGTTTTTTGTGTTGACCAGTTACATTTCCGGATGGCAATGTTGTGAACTTCTTAGCCAAGTGCATACTATCTATATAAATGTTCAAGGCTACTCATATTTATGTGTGTTGGTCCGTTGTACTTCCGGATGACAATGTCGTGTGCTTCTTAGCCAAGCGCATGCTATCTATAACGTACCACCAACACACAAAACTATGTGTAACCTTGAACGTTTGTAATCTGATTGATAGAATTGAGTGAGAACTACTCATAAAAATGGCTGGCTAAAAACAATAACAAAGAGCTAGGTTACGTTAATTTCGTTCCTTCTATGCGCGAAGCTGATAACATTGCCATCCGGAAGTATAACCGACCAACACACAAAACTGTGTGTATCCATGAACGTTTATAGTCAGGTTAATACTGTTTAGTGAGAATTACTCATAAACGCGGATGGCAAAAAACAATAACAATGACCTGAGTGACGTCAACTTCGAACTATCTATAGCATGGGTTAAATATGTGGACAGAATATTTCAGCCGATCCCTAATAATAAAATAATCCTAATCGGTCCCACCATGATAATAATTAAAACCTGTGTACTTCAGCATCACAAAGGACCTTATTCCGTGTCAACAGCATTCAACGGACGGTAGCAATTGCTCAATTGCTTGCTACTCTCTGGATATGGCGCTAGTCTATCGCAAAGTCTATCGCCAGATCCACCAGCCCAACTACTCAATTACTGTTGGGTGGACAGAGGGGCCAGGCGGCAAGGTAAAAATTCTCGCCAAGATCCTTCCATTACCTTTGAGTGTGAATCGTGGGCTCTACCAACTTAGCTATCGGGACCTCAAGTTTTAATATAAGTTATAAATACCCCCCCCCCCCCCCCCCCCCCCAAATAACAAACATACAAACAATCAAACTCTTATTTCTTCTTTATTGACACTTCTTTTCAATAGAGAGGCGTTCCGTCCCCTACCGTCCGCTAAGAACCTTGTCACGCCTTACGAGAACAAGGGAAATAATTTGTCCAAAACAAGTACCATAAATAATACCGTTTTCAAAGAGCAATTTACTAGTACGCCATCAAAGTAACCAATCCAATATTCTAAGATTTGTGGAGAAAAAAATAGTGAATTAATCACCGCCATCAAGAGGAAAGTAAACGGGTGATCATCACAGCTGTCATCAGTACGTATCGATAGAATAAAGTTGACGTCACTCGGGTCTTTGTTATTGTTTTTTCTCATCCGTGATTATAAGTAATTCTCACTAGACTGTATTAACCAGACTATAAACGTTCATGGTTGCACACATTTTTGTGTTTTGGTCCGTTATAACTCCGGATGGCAATGTTATGAGCTTCTTAGGCAAGCGCATATTATCTATATTAAATTCGAGCCAGAATAATCACCCCTGCCTCCTCCCTCCCTTCCTCCAACCTGGACAATGCTCTTTTTTTTTTTTGGTACAGGCTATTCTAAAACGCCAAGCGTCAATGAAAAGATAGAAGGTAAAAAAAGTAAAGGTAGACCAAGAAAAACATAATATTTGAAAAGTTTTGACATCTGCGTGACAAAGAAAGAGAAGAGTAATATTAGTTTTCAGAGGTTATCTGATCAGAGAGATGAATGGCGTACCATGATCACCGATGTCTGGCACAGACTTGGTACTTGAAGAAGAAGAAGAAGAAGAAGAAAGAAAAGAAGAAGAAGAAGAAGAAGAAGAAGAAGAGAAGAAGAAGAAGAAGAAGAAGAAGAAGAAGAAGAAGAAAGAAGAAGAAGAGAGAGGAGGAGGAGGAGGAGGAGAGGAGGAGAGAAGAAGAAGAAGAAGAAGAAGAAGAAGAAGAAGAAGAAGAAGAAGAAGAAGAAGAAGAAAAGGAGAAGAAGAAGAAGAAGAAGAAGAAGAAGAAGAAGAAGAAGAAGAAGAAGAAGAAGAAGAAGAAGAAGAAGAACAACAACAACAACAACAAGAACAACAAGAAGAAGAAGCGATAATGTTACATTGTTATTCTATCCCTCAATGTGAAAAGCATTGTGAAGAAAAAAAAAGCAAGAAAATCCCAAACTGAAGGGCAACTGGCCGAAATGAATTGAAGGCGGATATATATGTCCATTCTGTGTGCTCGTGAGAAGAAAAAACGTAGTTAAAATTCTCGCCAAACTGGTCCTTTAAATATCGGAAAAGTGAGTGGAGCAGGCACTTATGTTGGTAACAACAAGATATGAAGTGAATAGAAAAGTGCCAGAAGACAATAGAGAATAAAAATTTTTCGCAGCGGTGGTGGGGTTTGAACCTGCGACCTTATTGGTACGACAACTCCGCCTGGCAGGTGAGAGCGTGGCTCTACCGTGTGAGCTATCCACGAACACAAAAATATTCGTTTCAAACTCAAAGTCATTACTAGATCCCTCTCTCACCTACTTCTTGAGACCGCCGATTCGTTCGTACACCACCATCGCGAATAATTTTGACCAGCAGTTAAGCTTAATAGCCAATATTCTCAACACAAACATATAACATAGAAACGATTGAGACATTGAGTATGCTCCGGTGTATGGGGTGAATTTTAATTCAGAAAAGTGAGTGGAGCAGGCACTTATGTTGGTAACAACAAGATATGAAGTGAATAGAAAAGTGCCAGAAGACAATAGAGAATAAAAATTTTTCGCAGCGGTGGTGGGGTTTGAACCTGCGACCTTATTGGTACGACAACTCCGCCTGGCAGGTGAGAGCGTGGCTCTACCGTGTGAGCTATCCACGAACACAAAAATATTCGTTTCAAACTCAAAGTCATTACTAGATCCCTCTCTCACCTACTTCTTGAGACCGCCGATTCGTTCGTACACCACCATCGCGAATAATTTTGACCAGCAGTTAAGCTTAATAGCCAATATACTCAACACAAACATATAACATAGAAACGATTGAGACATTGAGTATGCTCCGGTGTATGGGGTGAATTTTAATTCAGAAAAGTGAGTGGAGCAGGCACTTATGTTGGTAACAACAAGATATGAAGTGAATAGAAAAGTGCCAGAAGACAATAGAGAATAAAAATTTTTCGCAGCGGTGGTGGGGTTTGAACCTGCGACCTTATTGGTACGACAACTCCGCCTGGCAGGTGAGAGCGTGGCTCTACCGTGTGAGCTATCCACGAACACAAAAATTTCGTTTCAAACTCAAAGTCATTACTAGATCCCTCTCACCCTACTTCTTGAGACCGCCGATTCGTTCGTACACCACCATCGCGAATAATTTTGACCAGCAGTTAAGCTTAATAGCCAATATTCTCAACACAAACATATAACATAGAAACGATTGAGACATTGAGTATGCTCCGGTGTATGGGGTGAATTTTTAATTCAGAAAAGTGAGTGGAGCAGGCACTTATGTTGGTAACTACAAGATATGAAGTGAATAGAAAAGTGCCAGAAGACAATAGAGAATAAAAATTTTTTGAAGTGGGTGAGAGAGGGATCTAGTAATGACTTTGAGTTTGAAACGAATATTTTTGTGTTCGTGGATAGCTCACACGGTAGAGCCACGCTCTCACCTGCCAGGCGGAGTTGTCGTACCAATAAGGTCGCAGGTTCAAACCCCACCACCGCTGCGAAAAATTTTTATTCTCTATTGTCTTCTGGCACTTTTCTATTCACTTCATATCTTGTTGTTACCAACATAAGTGCCTGCTCCACTCACTTTTCTGAATTAAAATTCACCCCATACACCGGAGCATACTCAATGTCTCAATCGTTTCTATGTTATATGTTTGTGTTGAGAATATTGGCTATTAAGCTTAACTGCTGGTCAAAATTATTCGCGATGGTGGTGTACGAACGAATCGGCGGTCTCAAGAAGTAGGTGAGAGAGGATCTAGTAATGACTTTGAGTTTGAAACGAATATTTTTGTGTTCGTGGATAGCTCACACGGTAGAGCCACGCTCTCACCTGCCAGGCGGAGTTGTCGTACCAATAAGGTCGCAGGTTCAAACCCCACCACCGCTGCGAAAAATTTTTATTCTCTATTGTCTTCTGGCACTTTTCTATTCACTTCATATCTTGTTGTTACCAACATAAGTGCCTGCTCCACTCACTTTTCTGAATTAAAATTCACCCCATACACCGGAGCATACTCAATGTCTCAATCGTTTCTATGTTATATGTTTGTGTTGAGTATATTGGCTATTAAGCTTAACTGCTGGTCAAAATTATTCGCGATGGTGGTGTACGAACGAATCGGCGGTCTCAAGAAGTAGGTGAGAGAGGGATCTAGTAATGACTTTGAGTTTGAAACGAATATTTTTGTGTTCGTGGATAGCTCACACGGTAGAGCCACGCTCTCACCTGCCAGGCGGAGTTGTCGTACCAATAAGGTCGCAGGTTCAAACCCCACCACCGCTGCGAAAAATTTTTATTCTCTATTGTCTTCTGGCACTTTTCTATTCACTTCATATCTTGTTGTTACCAACATAAGTGCCTGCTCCACTCACTTTTCTGAATTAAAATTCACCCCATACACCGGAGCATACTCAATGTCTCAATCGTTTCTATGTTATATGTTTGTGTTGAGAATATTGGCTATTAAGCTTAACTGCTGGTCAAAATTATTCGCGATGGTGGTGTACGAACGAATCGGCGGTCTCAAGAAGTAGGTGAGAGAGGGATCTAGTAATGACTTTGAGTTTGAAACGAATATTTTTGTGTTCGTGGATAGCTCACACGGTAGAGCCACGCTCTCACCTGCCAGGCGGAGTTGTCGTACCAATAAGGTCGCAGGTTCAAACCCCACCACCGCTGCGAAAAATTTTTATTCTCTATTGTCTTCTGGCACTTTTCTATTCACTTCATATCTTGTTGTTACCAACATAAGTGCCTGCTCCACTCACTTTTCTGAATTAAAATTCACCCCATACACCGGAGCATACTCAATGTCTCAATCGTTTCTATGTTATATGTTTGTGTTGAGAATATTGGCTATTAAGCTTAACTGCTGGTCAAAATTATTCGCGATGGTGGTGTACGAACGAATCGGCGGTCTCAAGAAGTAGGTGAGAGAGGGATCTAGTAATGACTTTGAGTTTGAAACGAATATTTTTGTGTTCGTGGATAGCTCACACGGTAGAGCCACGCTCTCACCTGCCAGGCGGAGTTGTCGTACCAATAAGGTCGCAGGTTCAAACCCCACCACCGCTGCGAAAAATTTTTATTCTCTATTGTCTTCTGGCACTTTTCTATTCACTTCATATCTTGTTGTTACCAACATAAGTGCCTGCTCCACTCACTTTTCTGAATTAAAATTCACCCCATACACCGGAGCATACTCAATGTCTCAATCGTTTCTATGTTATATGTTTGTGTTGAGTATATTGGCTATTAAGCTTAACTGCTGGTCAAAATTATTCGCGATGGTGGTGTACGAACGAATCGGCGGTCTCAAGAAGTAGGTGAGAGAGGGATCTAGTAATGACTTTGAGTTTGAAACGAATATTTTTGTGTTCGTGGATAGCTCACACGGTAGAGCCACGCTCTCACCTGCCAGGCGGAGTTGTCGTACCAATAAGGTCGCAGGTTCAAACCCCACCACCGCTGCGAAAAATTTTTATTCTCTATTGTCTTCTGGCACTTTTCTATTCACTTCATATCTTGTCCTTTAAATATCGATCGTTTAAAATGACGCTCATCTTGTCAATAATCAATACAAACTCTCAAACCCGGACCTTCAATTATTAAATAATAAAAAAATAAATAATAAAGTTTCCTTTATTCATCCCCAAGGGGAAATTTGTCTTTAGGGTCTATTCCAAGGGAAGACTGGAATAACCAAGGCGTCAGCGCCAGAGCAGCGCCGCAAAGTGAGCTAGGGCGAGGTGACTTGCTCAAGGCCACACAACGCAGCGGCGGTGATTGAACTCGGTACCTTTCGGGTAAGAAGCAAAGACCGTACCCCTGAGCCACGCTTTTCAGCCAACAAAAAAAAACAACAAACATTTAAGACTTAAATGCATTACTAAATTCCAGATAGACGACAGAGATATTTTTAGGTCCTCTCTGTAGAGATGTATCTCTGTCGTCTATCTGGAATTTATTAGTAATGCATTTAAGTCTTTATTGTTTGTTTTTTGTTGTTGTTGTTGTTGTTGTTGGCTAAAGAAGGGTTTTGAGCCCGAAACGTTCCGTTTATTTTTTTTTTAATTAATTTTTTTTAAGCTGGTATATATATATATATATATATATAATATATATATATATATATATATATATATATATATATATATATATATTCATTTTTTTTTTTGTTTATTACTTTTTGCATTCCACAGCTTCTATCAAACATCCTCGTAGATATCACTCTAGCCAATCAGACTGATTGACACTTGGATTCTGCTCTCTGGAAGAGTTCAATCAATAAAGACGCTAATTACGATGTCACCACCACCACGATGTCTAATTGTAAGCTTGCTTGCTTGTCGTTCACCAATAAAACGCTCCAAAAATAAAAATAAAAATAAACAAAAACAAAAACAGAAAAGGCGATTCGTCTTCTTATTATTATGATTCTTTTTCGTCTTGTTCTCCTTCCCTTTATTATTATTGTTATTTTCCGTCATCATCACCATCATCATCATCATCATCATCTCATCATCGTAGTCGTAGTCGTCGTCGTCATTATCGAACATTATTATTATTATCATTATCATCATCATCATCATCATCATCATCATCATCATAAAGCATTATTGTCCTCACCACCATCATCATCATCATCATCATCATCATCATTATTATCATCATCGTCATCATTATCATCATCATCGTCATTATTATCATCGTCATTTGCCTTTTCTTCTCTTCCTCCTACCACCCTGCCTAAACCTCTATCTCCTAATCCTCATCCTCATCATCCTCCTTCTCCTCCTTTTTTGTGATCCTCATTTTCCTTCTTTTTTTTCTTTTCAAGATATATTTTAGACAAATATTCAGACAGACAGACAGACAGACAGACAGACAGACAGACAGACAGACACACGCAGAGAGAGAGAGAGAGAGAGAGAGAGAGAGAGAGAGAGAGAGAGAGAGAGAGAGAGAGAGAGAGAGAGAGAGAGAGAGAGAGAGAGAGAGAGAGAGAGAGAGAGAGAGAGAGAACAAAAAGACCTGATATAAAACAAAGCCTATTACTTCTATTATCTTTTTAAAAAATAAAGAATGGCCTGAGGACCAGGAGTGTCACCTATTTGATGAGATAGCCAACCTACGGTAAAAAATTGGCACTTTCAGGAAATTGGTGTGTGCCACCAAGCAGACGAAGGGCCCAGCTCGACGTGCACTTATTTGAAGGGCTGATAACCCAATTCATTATTATGGGCTCAGTGTTGATTGTAGAGGAAATCTCAAAAAATGACGCAAAATATTGAACGCAAAATTATGGGCCTAGTCGGATATGGTTGAAATGGACAATGTTTATTAATATTGTCAATTACAACAATGTCAAACTAGGCCCATAATTGAGTTAGGATATCAGACTTGCATATATGTACACGTCGGTCGAGGTAAAGGAGTGTAAGCAAAAAGATGTAAAATATTCCAACGTAAAACGAAAGTTTGAAGACAAATTAATAGAAAAGGGGTATATATCTATCTACGACCATAAATAGTTCGCAATTATCGATGATTTGAACGCATCAAAATATATAAAATATCTACTTAATTAATTAATTAATTAAAAATAGGTTTGGGGGCCAAAATTGTTCATACAGCCAATGTTAATTTTTTGCCAACAAGCACAGAAAATCTGCAAATCTAAAAATAGAGGACAAGAGACGCATGCGCACAACCAACATGACGTTCTCTCTCTAATAACTTTACCGCCGGTGACGTCACAGACTATGGGTGACGTCCAATCAAGGGACGCTACTCTTCCGCTAATCTCATTCCCTATAGAGTCTACGAGTAACTTGCGAACCTACCAGTTGACTTGAATGATAATTTTTAAAATCTGCAAGGGCATGATGACCGGTTTAGATGAATTGGCAGATTAGCTTTTAAATGCATAAGTAACATGTATAATGTATTCGTTTAGGATAATTTCAGGTTTGTAAAACATTTTCAAACGTATATCAATACTAAAGTAATTTATGGAATAAATCAATTTGGGTGAACTCATTCTATTCTCTCTTACCAATCGGAAGAAATCATATGATTTAGGTCATGGTTAAAGCATTTTATTTTATCTGTCTAATCGGAAAACTGGGGGGGGGGGGGGGGGGGGGGGGGGGGGGGGGGGGGGGGGGGGGGGGGGGGGGGGGGGGGGGGGGGGGGGGGGGGCGAAGTGGCCGAGTGGTTAAGGCATTTGCACTGTGATCTATGTGACCCGAGTTTGAGCCCCGCTTCAGGCACTTCCGTTTGTTTCCTTGAACAAGATGATTAACCCCCAATTTGCTCACTTGGACAACATGGGTGATTCCTGTTGACATTAGACATCTCGTTTGATGAATTATCTATATTCCTTCGTGGAATGCCAAGGCGACGATGTCTTTTGATACCGTGGCGCAAAAGGCATAATTTTTTTTTTAATCGGAAAACTAAGTTTGTCCACAGACATTACTATATTGGACCTGTTTTGACCTTTAATGACTCAAAAGGTTTGTCTAGCTCTAAATTAATTTCCACAATAGTATAATAATCAAACTAAATAAGTGCCTGTTCGGAAGCCTCCTAATTTTGTGACCTGCCCACGCCAGAGTCCACTCCATGTTTTTAAATGATTTCAAGTTAAATATAGATAGAATGAAGATGACGTCAGTCAGGTCTTTGTGATTGCTCTTTGCCACCCGCGTTTATGAGCAATTCTTACTAAACTGTATTATCCAGACTATAAAAGTTCATGGTTACACATAGTTTTGTGTGTTCGTCCGCTATACTTCCGGGTGGCAATGAGTTATGAGCTTCTTAGCCAAACGCATACTATCTATACATTGAAAATGTGTTACCAGATTCATTTGCGCGCACCTCTGCAGACTTTACTACCGGGCCAATTTTATTCGTTGATGGCTTAAAAGATTCGTTTTGATCTATGTTAATTTCCAAAATAGTATAATATTTGAATTATATAAGTGCCTGTTCGTAATATAATAATAATAATAATAATAATAATAATAATAATAATAATAATAATAATAATAATAATAATAATAATAATAATAATAATAATAATAATAATAATAATAATAATAATAATGGTGATAATAATAATAATAATAATAATAATAATAATAATAATAATATAATAATAATAATAATAATGAATGATGATGATGATGATGATGATGATGATGATGATGATGATGATGATGATGATGATGATGATGATGATGATGATGATAATGATGATGATGATGATAATAATAATAATAATAATAATAATAATAATAATAATAATAATAATAATAATAATAATAATAATAATAATAATAATAATAATAATAATAAGAAGAAGAAGAAGAAGAAGAAGAAGAAGAAGAAGAAGAATTGTGGTAGTAGTAGTAGTAGTAGTAGTAGTAGTAGTAGTAGTAGTAGTAGTAGTAGTAGTAGTAGTAGTAGTAGTAGTAGTAGTAGTAGGAGTAGAAGTAGTAGTAGTAGTAGTAGTAGTAGTAGTAGTAGTAGTAGTAGTAGTAGTAGTAGTAGTAGTAGTAGTAGTAGTAGTAGTAGTAGTAGTAGTAGTAGTAGTAGTAGTAGTAGTAGTAGTAGTAGTAGTAGTAGTAGTGGAAATAGAAGCCGTATCATTATCATTCTTATTATTATCATCAATATCATTGTTATTTTTATCAATATCAATAATTTCACTAGTTTAGTACTTATTGATTTCAGAGTATCCCTCTGTGCTACCCCCCCCCCCCCCCCCTTCCACCATCCAGTGTGCAATTTCAAAAATCATCGTAAGACTACCTGGCATAACACGACTGACCTAGATTGGAAAAATACATAAAAATCAATACATGAATACAAGTCATATTTACTTGCCTTGCCAAGTGAATCGAAACCCAATGATTTGATAACTAGAGGTTGACAAGTCAAAAGCAAAAACAAATATAATATAGGTTTGTTCTTTTTCATGAAAAGAGGCTTTTCTTAAAACGGCTGATTGCTTTATTTTCTTCCTTTTTCTTTTTCGCGTGTTGCTTTTTGTTTTGATTTAAATTTTTTTTTTTTTTTGTATTTTTTTAAACTTTTGTTTTTTTTTTATTAAAATGTAATTTTGAAAATGTTTTAGATATACATTAAATGTTACTTCAATTTCTTTTTTTCATATCTACTCTTTAATTCAGGATTTGCTTATTTGTTCATATGTGATAATTTTATTGTTGTTTTAAGTTATAGATAGTTCGAAGATGACGTCACTCAGCTCTTTGTTATTGTTTTTTGCCATCCGCATTTATGAGTAATGCTCACTGAACTGTATTAACCTGACTATAAACGTTCATGGATACACACAATTTTGTGTGTTGGTCCGTTATACTTCCGGATGGCAATGTTATGAGCTTCTTAGCCAAGCGCATACTATCTATAGAAGAATTAAATAACAGAAAAACAATACTATTCATTTCACTTATAAAATGAGCTAAACACCTCGATCAGTAATATTTTTTACTATTGACTTACGTATAGATAAACGAAGATGACGTCACCCAGGTCTTTGTTATTATTTTTTGCCACCCACGTTTATGAGTACTTCTCACTAAACTGTATGAACCAGACTATCAAAGTTTATGGTTACACATAGTTTTGTGTGTTGGTCCATTATACTTCCGGATGGCAATGTTGTGAACTCCTTAGCCAAGCGCATACTATCTATAGACGGAACAAAATTGGAAATTGATCTCTCACTCCGCTCTTTGTTACTGTTTTGAGTCAGCCCTGTTTATAAGTAATTCTCACTAGATTATATCAATCAGACTATAGATAGAATGTCTTTGGCCAAGGAGTTCACAACATTGCCATCCGGAAGTATAAACGACCTACACACAAACTCTGTGTAACCATGAACGTTTATAGTCTGGTTAATAGATAGAATGCGCTTGGCCAAGGAGTTCACAACATTGCCATCCGGAAGTACAAAGGACCAACACACAAACTCTGTGTAACCATGAACGTTTATAGTCAGGTTAATACAGTTTAGTGAGAACAACTCACAAACGCGGATGGCAAAAACAATAACAAAGGCCTTAGTTACGTCATCTGCATACTATCTATACAGTTTAGTGAGAACAACTCACAAACGCGGATGGCAAAAACAAAAACAAAGGCCTGAGTGACGTCATCTGCATACTATCTATAAACGTTCAAATTTACACATAGTGTTGTGTGTTGATACGTAATATCCGGTTGGCGAAATGGTGTTAGCTTTTTGGCTAAACGCATAGCATCAATACTATTTGGTTACAAAACACGTTACAGCGTGTAGTCAGCAACTGGTTATTTGATAACGTAATCATTTTTATCAGAGATATTATGGGAGGTCAATCGTGACGGATCCTATTTTGTCAGCTGTGCCAATCATGAGTTCATAGGAAGGATTATATAAAAAAATAGATGAGTCAAGGACGAAATCACATTAAATTTCTCATTTCTACAGATGTAATGTTCCATTCATCCTATTTGTTGATAAAGGGGAAACCTGAAACGTCCATTCTATCTGTTTTCGTAATTAAATTGAAGCTTGCATTCAATTTCACATGGTTTATTTCTTTCAGAAGAAGAAAAAATATCCATTTCACTTGGCTGAAAAAAAATTGTAAACTAAAATTGATCTGGATAAAGTACAAATGGTGGCCACAAAGAGAAGACAATACAAACAAGGGCAGTAAAAACCAAACCAAAGCAGACGCGTAGGAATGTCTGGTGAATATTTGATGAAAAAAAACATGAATAAATGAATACATGAACGAGTAAATGAATGACAAGACGAATGAATAAATGGAAGACTAATGAATGTATGGCATTACTGAGAATGATACTAACTTAATAGACAATACTTTGCAGATAATAGACTTAAATTAATAGTTATGACTACGATACGAAACGACTGTCGGCCCGACATATTTTTTTAATGAATACATCTTAAAAATCACTTTTCAACTTGCAAATAAACATAAATATTTAGAGCAAGTTTAAAGATATTTCTCCTCTCCAGTATTGTGACATTGTTTTCTACACATGTGTCAGATTACGTAAACACAGTCATCCTATTTTTAGCCGTTTAATTTTTAACCAACTAGCAAACAAACATGAAAATTGCTTACAAACGTTTAGGTCAGATTCGATGTCTCGTCATGGTCGTATGTTATCTAAACTCAGGATTTCGTGGATGAGCGAATATCAGCTACGTACGTACGCATTCAGCATTCAGGCTTCTCTGTCCCTACAAACGACTAGACATTTTATCACTGGTTTTATTATAATAATAATCACATAATCGGATATGAGTATCTTGCCAATTTTAATACACGATTGTAATGTGTGTGTGTGAGTCATGGACATCTGTGTGGTGTTGGATTGGTGAGCGTGTACCAGCTGACTTAAAAATCCATTAAATCATATACGCCCAGTTCATTTGGTCGTGACAATTGTATCAGCTGTTCAAAGCATTCGAATCTTATAGTTAATCTTCTTTTTTTTTAATAAGAATAATATATAAAACAAGATGTCGTCAAAATAGGCATGAAAATTATAGATAGTTCGAAGATGGCGTCACTCAGGTCTTTGTTATTGTTTTTTGCCATCCGCGTTTATGAGTAATGCTCAATGCAATGTATTAACCAGACTATAAACGTTCATGGATACACACAGTTTTGTGTGTTGGTCCGTTACTTCCGGATCGCAATGTTATGAGCTTCTAAGCCAAGCGCATACTATCTATACAAGTACATAATATACCATGGAGGCAATACGATTCAATAGTCTGATGTCACGCCGCCCGGCAACGGCGGCCATCTTGGTTCTAAACAAAGAAAATCATTACTTTTTTTTATTTTTCATGCTGGCTAAAACTTTTCATATGCCTTGTGATCAGAAAGAGTAAACGTCAAAACATGATCAAATTTATGTGTTTTTTTCTCCTCTGGATACGCTTTTATGCTCGCCGGGGAAATATTTCATACGGGCGTCCGCCATTGTTCCGATAGTTTAGAGCCAGTGTTACTTAGTAACATGCGTCATTAGGAAGGAAGTGACGTTACGACTGTTGAAGAGTATTGTTCTCCTTTAACACGATATATAAATACTTTAAACTTGATCTTTTATATGGCGCAATATCCACAAATGATGTGCTCAAAGTGTTTTACAAGGGCTCGCAGTCAACCACAACACTAAACATGTAAGAAGAGACAGGTCTACAGGTCGCTGTTCCAATTTTTTTTTTCGACAGATACACCGCTGTCATCGGCCAGGTATTCATTTTACACCTGAGTACAGTGAGAGAATGTGAGTTGAGAGCCGTTTCCAAGGACTCAACTTTGTGCCGGGACTTTCCAATCCGAAGGCGAGTGTCATATCACAAGACCGCAAAGCCTCGCCTCACACAAATAATATGTTAGAGATTTGCGGGGTAAGGGGTGGGAGAGAGAGAGATAGAGAGAGAGAGAGAGAGAGAGAGAGAGAGAGAGAGAGAGAGAGAGAGAGAGAGAGAGAGAGAGAGATTACTTTGAAGTAAAGTTGAGATTTAAACATGTTTGTTTTAAGATAAGATAAGAAGAATTTTATTTATCCATATCTGTAAATGTACATTGGGTATTGCCATAGACGAATGCATTTCTGTAAATAATTAAGCAAATAAATAACAAGACGGAAATACAATGACATAGAAGTTAACCAACAAAACGCTTAACAAAACTAAACACATAATAATAATTTTAAAAAAAAAACAACAAAAAAACTCTCATACCTCCCAAATTCTCTCTCTCCCTTCCTCCCTCCCTCCCCCCCCCCCCCCCCCCCCACTCTCCTCTCTCTCTCTCTCCTCTCTCTCTCTCTCTCTCTCTCTCTCCCCCTCTTTCTCACACTCTCTCTCTTTCTGTTGCATTTACTCACTCCTTCACACACACACGCACACACACACACACACTCACACAAAATCAAACCAACAAACGTTCTTCTCTCGTATCACCCTAATTTCGAACCATTTTATTCTCTATACAGTTTAAGATTTATCGAAAACAGTGGCACGAAATGCTTTCCATAGCAATCTACTCCAGACTTTTTTTTTTAAAAACCCACATTTGAGGTGACAAGGAAAGATGAAGTAACTCCAAAGATCATACCTATGTCGTCTATGTGCGGCTATGTGATCTAGTTGTATGACACTCGCTTTCGGATCGGAAGATCCTGGGTTCGAGCCTCGCTCGGTGCATAGTTGAGTCCTTGGAGAAGGCTCTTTATTCACATTCTCTCACCGTACTCAGGTGTAAAATGAGTCGAAAAAAAATTGTGATATCGCCTGACAGGCGTCATGTCTCGTCCTACATGTTATGTGTTACTGTTGACCAGGGAGCCCTTGTAAAGCGCTTTGAGCACGTTTAGTCGATATTGTGCTATAGTTAGTATGCGCATGACTAAGGAGCTCACAACATTGCCATCCGGAAGTATAACGGACCAACATACAAAACGTTGTGTAACCATGATAGTTTATTGTCGGGTTAATACGGTTTAGTGAGAATTACTCATAAACGCGGATGGCAAGAAACAATAACAAAGACCTGAGTGACGTCAACTTCGAACTATCTATATAAAAGCTCAATTATTGTTTTTGTAATGTTTAAGGCCTTCGGAGCCAAAGTTATCTTACTGGACCACTATAGATAGTTCGAAGTTGACGTCACTCAGGTCTTTGTTATTGTTTTTTGCCATCCGCATTTGTGAACAATTCTCACTAAACCGTATTAACCTGACTATAAACGATCATGGTTACACAACGTTTTGTATTGTGTGTTGGTCCGTTATACTTCCGGATGGCAATGTTGTGAACTCCTTAGCCAAGCGCATACTATCTATTCCGTGTGCTCGTTCCATCAGTATTAAAACCGCAGCCATATGTGTCCAATGATTTATTTATCTGTAATCCCTTCAAGTTGTAAATCTCCCTGTTGCTGCATGGTATTCTATTCTCTCGTGTATTTGATCAAATTCAATCTCATTCCTTTCACTCAATACATACGATATTATTATTGTCACTATAGAAGGAATGAAACTGACGTTACTCACTCAGCTTCTGCATGGGGACAGCGTGGCTCAGTGTTACAATCTTCACTTCGTATCCGAAAGGTACCAAGTTCGATTACCCGCTGCGTTGTGTAGCCTTGAGCAAGTCACCTTGCCCTAGCTCAATTTGCGGCGCTGCACTGCGGCTGACGCCTGGGTTATTACAGTCTTCCCTTGGAATAAACCCTAGAGACAAATTTCCCTATGGGATGAATAAAGGGAATTTTATTTTATTTTATTTTATTCTTGTTATTGATTTTTGACAGCCATTTTTGCGATTCTTCTTTTATCTTCAAGTACCAAGTCTGTGCCAGACATCGGTGATCATGGTACGCCATTCATCTCTCTGATCAGATAAGCTCAGAAAACTAATATTACTCTTCTCTTTCTTTGTCACCCAGCTGTTCAAACTATTCAAACATGTTTTTCTTGGTCTACCTTTACTCTTTTTACTTTCTATCTGTCCTGTGAGAGCAAGATGTTCAATACACTTATGTCGATTTAGGTGCCCTAAAAATTGCATTTGTCTTTTTCTTATCGTACGAATTAATAACCTTTAAGTTTCAGCTTGCTCTAATACTTCTTTATTAGTTTTTTTTTTTTCATCTGTCCATGAGATTCTTAACATACTTCTAATATTACTTCTCACTAAATAATATCTATGGGACTAGATATAAATATATAAACGTTCAAGGTTACACACAATTTTGTGTGTTGGTACGTTCTATCCGACCGGTGGATGTTGTGAGTATTTTACCTAAACGGACCGTATCAATTATAGGTATGTACATATTATGTATATATGGATCAGTCCCGCTGTTGTAAAGGGAATCTACCTTTTAATACAGACATTTGACGTGTCATTTTAAAACGGGATAATGTTGGATTATAAATTTACATTTTTTTAAATTGAGTTTTATATAGCGCAATATCCGCTAAATGTGCTCAAAGCGTTTTACAAGGGGTCCCTGGTCAACAGCAACATTTAACATGTAGGACGGGGGGACATGACGCAGTTAGGCGATATTACAATTTTTCGGACAAAGGCAACGCTGTTAACGGCCAGGCACTCATTTTACACCTGAGTACGGTGAGAGAATGTGAGTAAAGAGCCTTTTCCAAGGACTCAACTATGCGCCGAGCGCGAGGCTCTAACCCAGGACCTTCCGATCCGAAAGCGAGTGTGATACCACTAGACCACATAGCCGCACGAAAATTACAGTGGAAAATATGAGACCATTACCAAACTGATAATTTCTTCTTGAGAAGAATAACAAACACGGAATAATGACGATGAAAGACTCACATTTTATCATTTCCGATCATTTAAACTTGGAAGCTCACTTTACGCTATCTGGTCATGACAACTTTTATATTCATTTAAGATAGTGAATCTCATATTATACGACTGGAATGTGATACAATAGTCTGATGTCACGTCGCCCAGCAACGGTGGCCATCGTGGTTCTAAACAAAGAAAATCGGTACTAATTATTCCCAAGTCGTGGATAGCTCCTCTGGCAGAGTCACGATCTCCCCGTGGTCGTGGATAGCACCTAAGGTAGAGTCACGATCTCCCCGTGGTCGTGGATAGCACCTAAGGTAGAGTCACGATCTCCCCGTGGTCGTGGATAGCTCATAAGGTAGAGTCACGATCTCCCCGTGGTCGTGGATAGCTCCTCCGGTACAGTCACGATCTCCCCGTGGTCGTGGATAGCACCTAAGATAGAGTCACGATCTCCCCGTGGTCGTGGATAGCTCCTCCGGTAGAATCACGATCTCCCCGTGGTCGTGGATAGCACCTAAGGTAGAGTCACGATCTCCCCGTGGTCGTGGATAGCTCCTCCGGTACAGTCACGATCTCCCCGTGGTCGTAGATAGCACCTAAGGTAGAGTCACGATCTCCCCGTGGTCGTGGATAGCTCCTCCGGTACAGTCACGATCTCCACGTGGTCGTGGATAGCGCCTAATGTAGAGTCACGATCTCCCGTGGTCGTGGATAGCTCCTCCGGTAGAGTCACGATCTCCCCGTGGTCGTGGATAGCTCCTCCGGTAGAATCACGATCTCCCCGTGGTCGTGGATAGCACCTAAGGTAGAGTCACGATCTCCCCGTGGTCGTGGATAGCTCCTCCGGTAGAATCACGATCTCCCCGTGATCGTGGATAGCACCTAAGGTAGAGTCACGATCCCCCCGTGGTCGTGGATAGCTCATAAGGTAGAGTCACGATCTCTCCGTGGTCGTGGATAGCACCTAAGGTAGAGTCACGATCTCCCCGTGGTCGTGGATAGCACCTAAGGTAGAGTCACGATCTCCCCGTGGTCGTGGATAGCACCTAAGGTAGAGTCACGATCTCCCCGTGGTCGTGGATAGCGCCTAAGGTAGAGTCACCATCTCCCCGTATTCGTGGATAGCTCATAAGGTAGGGTCACGATCTCCTCGTATCAGTAAGGTCGCGGGTTCGAGCCCCCATCGCCGCTGCGAAGTTTTTATTCGCTGTTATCTTCTGGCACTTTCCAACTCACTTCATTTCTTGTTATTATCATTTTAACCAGTAAACTTACTCTGGAAAAACACGTATTTAAACCAGAATAATTGTCCTTCAAATATCGATCGATTTAAATGACCCTCATCTTGGCAAAAACTCTCAAACCGAGCTCCCAAGCTTGATAGTATTAGCCAAGATGAGGGCCATTAAAATAGATCAATATTTGAAGGATCGGTTTTCTGGCCAAGTTTTTTTAATGTGTGTTTTTCCAGAGTACGGCTTTTAACTGATTAATCGATCCTTATTTTAAAGTTAAAACAATATGCCCGAAATGATAATGAAAGTGTTTTGTAGGAGAATGAATGGCAGTGTGTGCTATCTGGTTATCGATTCCGGCCCATGTGGAATTCCATAATTGAATAATATTGCTTGAAGGAAAAAAACAACAACGATGAAAGCAAATAGGAACGTCAATAGGAGACTGGGTAGACATTTATGGTATAATGAACGTTTTGGATTTCCCCTTTATCAATAATTCTGTCGGAGATAAGAATATATATGGGGAATTAAATAAAAATGGCGTATTCGGGGAAATATGTTTGTTACTGGTTGTGTCCCTTAGCCGTGTCGCATACTATGGACAAGTTATAAAAATAACGCACGCTTAAACAACCTTTCTATGGACATGATGACTTAATAAAGTCTTATGAACTCGTTCCGAATGTGCACTAAGGAAGTCACTCAGTGGCATTAGATCTTTTTCGAAATTTCAAATCCAGGCGATCAATAATCTTATAATGGTAAAGATGGATTCGATTGAGGTCTGTAGACGTAAATTTGTGATCATTCGCCTCAAAACGGTATTATACAGGTTGGTTGAGATGTTGAAAATTAAATTTATATCCAGAAATATCAGACTTGTGTTGAGTTTGTATGTTTTATTGAGGGGAAGGGATACTATATTTTAGGGTGCTAATGCCAACAATTTATATTTTTGATCAGTTTAACATTTAATTCGGCTTTTAAGCATATGGTTCGTTCCGACATAATATCGTTTTGAAACGATGGGTCACATTTGAGTAAAGATTACTTCGGATAAAACTGTAAGGATCATATATATTGCCGAGACACTTAATGACATCTTCATGTCATCTGTTGTCATTTTTGTTTCATATCGCACACGATTCTCTCTGATTAGTTTTGATTGGACTGTCATTCGAACCAACCTTGTGTGGTTTTGTGGTCTTGTGGATGACACCAGCCTTCTGACATGTAGACAAAACACGTGATCTTTTATATGGAAAAACATTCTCTAAAATGTACTCAAAGCACTTAACTGTACATTCCAAAATCTTAACCCTCTCCTTACCAACTATAGGAAAATCGTCACATTCGTTACGATACAACCAACATTTTTCTTTTTCAAATATTTTTGTACATCATAAAATTTAAAGAAAATGAACATTGTGTTGTAGAGTATGTTTTGCTGAAGAAATTATTTATCGCAAGAACTAACTGCTATTGTGTTTGAGTGATAAAAAATATATTTTTGTGTTAGTTGGTGTGAAGTTTTGGGGAAAATCCTGAAAGTGTCTGGTAAGGAGAGAGTTAATACAGAAAATATTGATCCATTTTTTTAGTATTGTATGCATGTTTTCATTGTTTTTTATTGTTGGCTGAAGAACTGGTTTGAGCCCGAAATGTTCCGTATTTGGCATTTTGTTCTTTTAAAACTTGTTATATTCATCTTTGTTTATTACTTTTAACAAGGGGTAAAAGCCAACAGCAATATTTAACATGCAAGAAGGGTCATGACAATGTGAGACAATAATAATACATTTTATTTCGACAATGACAGCACTGTTACCGGCCCGTTAATCATTTGTGTCAATGCATGACATAATCAGTCGGAAGGTGAAAATTTTGGAATTGCATTTTGTTTTTGCATTTTCTGAAAGAATAAATTGGTCCCCAGAGCATTTTAATCTTTTTTTTTTTGGAATGAAATCGGGTGATTTTTCACAAAGTTATGGTCAGATGTGTGGGAAAGGTATACAAGAACTTTTCTCAAATTTCATACTTTTTCAACTTGACTAGCTGTAAAAAAAATTTAGAAGTAAAATTAAACTTTATATTTCCCGAAGATGTACAAAAAGGGTTGATTTAATCGTTTATGACAAGAACTCATTTTGGATCAAAATTGACCTTCTAACTAAACTTGGCAATATCTCAGTTCAAAACTTTTCACCATCCGACTGATTATGTCATTCACTGTATCATTTTACAACTGAGTACGGAGAAGAACATGTGAATGAATGGCCTTTACCGTGGTCTTGAAGAGGATACTTAAAGGTTTGAAGGTCCTGCATATCACAAGACTACAATTTCTTTCAAATCAAAATCCCCCCCCCCCCCCCCCCCCCCCCCCCCCCGCCATCAATCTAGTTGCAACAGCAGAGCGAAACGTTTGTGCGGCTCTGTAGTCTAGTGGTATGACACTCGCCTTCGGATCGGGAGGTCCTTGGTTCGAGTCCCGAGCGACGTATAGTTGAGTCCTTGGAAAAAAGGCTCTTTACTCACATTCTCTCACCATACACAGGTGGAAAATGATTACATGACGTTAACGGCGTTGTCTCTGTCCGAAAAAAAAGTAATATCGCATAACAGGCATCATGTTTCGTCCTACATATTAAATGTTGCTGCTGGCTTAGAACACCTTGCAACACGCTTTGAGCACGTTTAGTGGATATTGTGCTATATAAAAGCTCACTGTTTTCTTTGTGTGTGTGTGTGTGTGTGTGTGTGTTGGGTTTTTTTTCTACCAAAACGACCTAAGCTCGGGTTCGATTTTAATCCAACTCCGCCTTTAAAGAATTAAATGGTCAGTCGATAATAAGCCGCCTTTGATTGAGGTAAGCTATTAAGAAGGTGGTGCGGGGGGGGGGGGGGGGGGGGGGGGGGGAAGAGGGGAAAGAGACGGGCAACCCAAACTGAAAATGCCAGCCTTCATCACGCAATCTTTTCCAGATCACTTACGTACAACGAATCGAAAATGAACAAGCTTTAAAGTCGTCCGTCCGTCCGTAGGTCAAAAGGACGAAAATAAATAACTTTATACTGAAATATGATACACAATGTTATGAATGATCCACTTTAAAGGTCTTTTCGTGTGTTATGGAATACGAAGCCAGTTCAATATTCATTGAATAATTCGCAAAATTTTATATAACTGCTGAGTATCTTACTACTCGTAGTTTGTTTTGGGTTTTGTTTTTTTGGTGGGTGGGGGGGGGGGGGGGGGGGGGGGGGATGGGGGTTTGTTTGTTTGTTTGTTTTTTGTGGGACTTTTATTGGGAGAGGGCGGGTTGATGTTTTTTGTTGTTTTGTGTGTGTATGTGTGTGTGTGTGTATGTGTGTGTGTGTGTTTGTTTGTTTTTTTGGAGGAGGGGGGGGGGGGGGGTTGTTGACTTTTACCAGATGAAAATAGTTTATTCTTTACTAGCGTGCTTATTTTTTGTAGGTTTTCTGACAAAGAGTCCGTTTTGTTTTTTGTTTTTTTTTTTGTTGTTGTTGTTTTTTTTTTTGTTTTTGTTTTTGGGGGGGGGGGGGGTTTGTTTTTTGTTTTTGTTTTTGTTTTTTTTTGTTTGCTTGGGTTTTTTTCGCAATTATCGAAATCCCAATTTCATCATTGTGTGATTTCTTTGCTACCATTTGAGTGTTCACGTGACAGGCTCAGTCGGTCCGTGGTACAGTGATACGGACTTTAAAACTTTTTAAAAAACTATCTCCAACTGTACTTTCACCTATCACATCACACTGCATGCGGGGAGTTTCCACAGTTTCTGCATTGATACAAAACTCGCCTAATTTTACGATAGACAATAATAAAAATAATAAATAAAATAAATATTGAGTTTTATATAGCGCAATATCCACTAAATGTGCTCAAAGCGTTTTACAAGGGGTCCATGGTCAACAGCAACATTTAACATGTAGGACGGGACATGCCGCCTGTTAGGCGATATTACAATTTTTCGGACAAAGACAACGCTGTTAACGGTCAGGTACTCATTTTACACCTGAGTACGGTGAGAGAATGTGAGTAAAGAGCCTTGTCCAAGGACTCAACTATGCGCCGAGCGCGAGGCTAGAAACCCAGGACCTTCCGATCCGAAAGCGAGTGTCATACCACACAAGACCACATAGCCGCAAGTCTCGCGTTGTGTCTCCAAATGTGAAGCTGCGCCGGCAGTATTGATTAGATTGGATTGGGTTGAAGTGGATTGGATTGCTTTATCCTATTATATTAAATATACGCTTATCCGACATCTGTAGATTTGAAAAAAACAACAACAAAAAACAAACAAGCAAAGGGCTGAGATCATCGTTTAGTCGTTGAGAAGCGCTCTAATATAGCTATATATTATATAGGCATTTAAAAAAAACATAAATTAGGGTTTTAAAAAATTGCATCCAGAGTTAAAATGTAATAAAGGAAATGCATTTGGTACATGCTTTAGTCCCCTGGTCTCTGGCTGGATGACAAACAAAAGGACAAGTGCCGGCCATCGAGACATGGTTTCTAAGCCGTGTGGCCTATTTTACCGTTCTCTGAATAAATATTTTAAAAACAAAATTTGGGGGTGCATCCTGGATGGCTCATCCTGGCACGGTCTGTGCTTCGTACCCGAAAGGTACCGAGTTCAATCACCCGCCGTTCGCTGTCGGTGTGGCCTTGAGCAAGTCACCTCGCCCTAGCTCAATTTGCGGCGCTGCACTGCGGCTGACGGCTGGGTTATTCCAATCTTCCCTTGGTGGAACAGACCCTAGAGACAAATTTCCCCTATGGGATGAATAAAGGGATTTTTTTTTAATTATATTAAAACTTTGACTAGAAAACGAGTCCTTCAAATAAATATCAATGGATTAAAATTGTACGGCTATGTCACTTTTGTATGAGCTGCATTGGTTACCAGTTAATGTGAGAATCGAATTCAAACTAGCAGTATTGTGCTATAAGTGCCTTAATGATCAAGCACCATTGTATATTACTGAATTTTTAGAAACTTATAAGCCAACGAGGAGTCTACGTTCTGCACTAGATTCTACAAAATTAATTGTTACAAATAAATATAAATATAAATTTTACGGCGGCAGATCGTTCAGTCACGTCGGACCTTCCATCTGGAACTCTCTTCCTAAAAGAATAAGAGAAGCGCAGTCCTTATCAATATTTAAATCAAAGTTAAAACACCATCTCTTTGTTAAAACACATCTTGATTAATGCATCTTTGTAATTTGACCCCAATATGAATGTTAATTTAGTTTATGTTATTATATCATTATTTTATATTATTTCCGTATTTGACATAGCATGTGGATGTATTATAACATATCTTGTATTAATGACTTTATGTTTAGTTATTACATTGTTGTATAATGATAATATTATGTTGATGTAGTTTGTATAATGTTTCATTTGTATAATAATGTCACTGTATTATTGTTTCGCGCATTGAGCATCACCCAGTGATGAAAATGCGCGTTATAAATGTCATGTATTATTATTATTATTATTATTATTATGTGGTCTTGTGGTATGACACTCGCTTTCGGATCGGAAGGTCCTGGGTTCGAGCCTCGCTCGGCGCATAGTAGAGTCCTTCGAGAAGGCTATTTACTCACATTCTCTCACCGCACTCAGGTGTAAAAGGAGTACCTGGCCTGGGCGTTAACAGCGGTGTCTCTGTCCGAAAAAATTATAACATCGCCTAACAGGCGTCATGTCCCGTCCTAAATTTTAAATGTTGCTGTTGGTCGGGGAACCTTTGTAAAGCGCTTTGAGCACGCTTAGTGGATATTGCCCTATAGAAAAGCTCAATTTTTTAAAACTATTTTGGGAGATTACTCTCAAACCTAAGACTTTGCAAAGTCCCAGGTTTGAGAGTTTTTGCCATGAAGAGGGTCATACAATGACTGTTTGAATACCAATTAATATTGTAAAGCGCCGCTGAGCACGTATGTGGAAGTTGAGCGCTATATTAATCACATTATTATTATCATCATCATCATCATCATCATCATCATCATCATCATCATCATCATCATCATCATCACCATTATGATTATTATTATTACTATAATTATTATTATTATAATTATTATTATTATTATTATTATTATTATTATTATTATTATTATTATTATTATTATTATTATTATTATTATTATTATTATTATTATTATTATTATTATTATCGAGCAAAATGAAGGACAGGCTTGTGGCCAACGCGTTACAGAGTAAAGCAGACAAGACCACAGAGCCGCAAAGTGATTCACCCATAAAAGATTTGTGAGTTTTGCTTAAATTACACCTTAATTCAATCCAACATCAGCCCGTGTCACAGATGCTGTGCATTTAGTTATTTTACGGATATAGATAGAATGCGCTTGGCCAAGGAGTTCACAACATTGCCATCCGGAAATATAACGGACCAACACACAAACTCTGTGTAACCAAGAACTTTTATAGTCTGGTTAATACAGTTTAGTGAGAACAACTCACAAACGCGGATGGCAAAAACAATAACAAAGGCCTGAGTGACGTTATCTGCATACTATCTATAGATAGTATGCGCTTGGCATCCGGAAGTATAACGGACCAATACACAAAACGGTGTGCAACCATGAACGTTAATAGTCTGGATAATACAGTTTAGTGAGAAGTACTCATAAACGCGGATGACAAAAAACAATAACAAAGACCCGAGTGACGTCAACTTCATTCTATTTATACGTCCTTTGCGTAACCTTGACCATTTATTATAGTCCTGATTTATAAAATTTAGTGAGAACAACTCATAAAAATGACTGGCAAAAAAACAGTAAATAATAAAGAACTGAGTGACGTCAATTCCGTTTTATTTATGTTATCGTCAAATTGTGATGCTATGCGTTTGGGTAGAATGCTCAACTGTTCTACTCACCAGATCAGTCGTACAAACACACAGAATTGGGTGAAACCTTTAACGTCTAAACTTAGAGTGTCTAGGGTGTCTAGAGTGTCTGATAGTGTCTCGAGTGTCTATAGTGTTTATAGTGTCTAGAGTGTCTATAGTGTTTATAGTGTCTAGAGTGTCTATAGTGTTTATAGTGTCGAGAGTGTCTATAGTGTCTGAGAGAGTGATTTTGGTAAAAACTAATCATCAAACTGGTGGTAAAAAAAAAACATTAACAAGGTTCCGAGTGACGTCAACTTCATTATTGTTTGTTTTGTTTTTAAGGGTTTTACGGCGCTTGCAACACATTATTGTCATATCAGCGCCGGTAAAAAGGAAGAAAATGGGATAGTAAAAAGTTGTAGAATTACAATAAAAGCACCCAATTAAAAGGAAGACAAAGGGGAATTGGTTCAAATAGGAAACAGATGTAGATTCCAAGAGCACATTATCGAGGTACTTAGTTTGAGATCACCTAAAAGTCTCATCCAGACACAAGCACAGGTACCCACTAAGAGGAATACACTCAAATGTTTACAACGTATGTATATAACATGTAAAACAAAGCATCATACAGTGCATGACAGAGAGATGATTTACAAAGAAAAAAAATATCATCTCCTAAAACTAACTATAGATTTGACTGTTTCCCTCTCAGCCAGGTATCCGGCCAGGGCCTGGACAAAACCAAGAAATATCATTCCAAGACAAACACAGATAGAAAGCAAGTTGGAAAATAGATATAGGGGGATAGAAGACACAGTAAGTGCCAGCCTGCCACTATGGGAGGCCAGGAACTCCGCCCAGTCAACTTCATTAATTCAGTGTACCACGTCTTTTTAATAAATAATAATGTGAACTTGAATGTAAGCTTCAATTTAATTACAAAAACAGAGCAAATGAACGTTTCGGGTTTCCCCTTTATCAACAAAACAGGATGAATGAAACACCACATCTGTTACAGGATTTTATCTGTAGAAAAAAGTGCAGTAGTACAGGCGTCAAAATATATCGTCTTAAATCTTGCTGGTTGGCTTGGGACTATTTGTAAATCGCTTTGTGTACATTTGCCCTTCATAAAGCTCAATTTTATTTTAAAATTTTAAAAGACTACAGAAAATAATAAAGAACAAGTGACAAACGCATTTACGCTCATTAAGGGTAAGAGTGTCATTGTATTAAATTATTGAAGACAGGATTCTCAAAACCGACAGTATTTGAAATTAAACGTTCACTGTTTTTGTCAACATCAATTAATAAGGGATAGAATTCTCGAACAAAAAGAAATTGTTCAATGAACAAAGAGGATTTGTATAACTCTGGGGACGAATAAAAGAATGAACATTGATTCACTAACATTGTCATTTTCATTCTGTCGACCCCCCCCCCCCCCCTTCTTCACACACACACACACACACACACACACACACACACACACACAAACAACCTCCACGTCCTTGTCCAATAACTCATCCATTTCCCACAGTGGGAGAGTTTAATAGATTATTCATCTTTTGTGTAAACACCAAAACGGAATGTGTATTTGTCTAGCCAGTCTTTTGTGAGAAATGCGCATCCCCTAAAAGGAGATTCTAAAATGTAGTTTGAATTGGGTTAGAATTTACAATAAAATATAAAAATCTGTACAAGTGCAAATGGTTAATGGGCCGTTTAGACGTTCAGTTAATTCATCCACGACCAGACGGATTACATTGAGCTTTGCGATTTTTTATATAGCGCAATATCCACTCAAATCGCTTTACAAAGGGTTCCTGACCAACAGCAACATGTAACAAAAAGAACGAGACATGAAAACTGTTAGGCGATACTATAATATTTTTTTCGGACAGAGACAACGCTGTTAACGACCAGGTACTCATTTTACACTGAGTAAGACGAGAGAATGAAAGTAAAGAATATTTTCCAAGGACTCAACTATGCGCCGAGCGAGGATCGAACCCAGGACCTTCCGATCCGAAAGCGAGTGTCATACCACAAGACCACATAGCCGTACGAAGAAATTAACTGCTCTCTGGCAGTTTTCATTTCGACACCAGTTAAAATCTTTGTTTGCACGCGCGCCCAGTTTTTAAGAGTTGTCACTTCGTCTACAGTTTCTGTATATCCACCCGGCCGTGGATGAATTAACTGCAAATCTTAATGGGCCGTAAGTTCCGGTCTAAGCATGAACGAGCATAGCTATCTAAAGAACTTGTCTGTCACCCGGAGCAATCAACCCCGCAGTTTGTGATTATTTATCGCAATATTTTGACATAACATTGATGAAGGAATTTCTTTGCCACACCGACAACCTCATGCGCTTTATCGCCTGTGTTAAAATTGTGAGTAATGATCAGGATCTGTGGGGCTGATTGTTTCGGGTAATAGATAGTAGGTGCGTCTATGTGGTCTTGTGGTATGACACTCGCTTTCGGATCGGAAGGTCCCTGGTTCGAGCCTCGCTCGGCGCATAGTTGAGTCCTTGGAAAAGACTCTTTACTCACATTCTCTCACCGTACTCAGGTGTAAAATGAGTAACTGACCGTTAACAACGTTGTCAGTCCGAAAAAAATTATAAGATCGCCTAACAGGATTCATGTCCCGTCCGACATGTTAGTGTTGCTGTTGGCCAGGGACCCTTTGTAAAGCTCTTTGAGCACGTTAAGTGGATATTGTTCTATATAAAAGCTCAATTTAATTAATTTAATTTTCTAACAGTATATACGCTTGGATAAGAAGCTCACAACATTGCCATCCGGACCAACACACAAAACTGTGTGTAACCTTAAACGTTTATAATCTGGTTAATACAGCTTAGTGAGAATTACTAATAAACATGGGTGGCAAAAAACAATAACAAAGATCTGAGTGACGTCACCTTCATGCTATCCACAGGCTTATGATAGTTATGGACCCGAGAGTTTCAAGCCGGCAATTAGACACATCGTTGATATACCATCACGATGGGCATTTTGTACATTGTATCCTCGTCCTATCGGAGATGGACTTTAATATCTCCCCCCAATCCCCTTATTAGTAATACTTGCTCCTAACAGATCAGCGTTCGTCCTGCGCTTGTTGCAATTTTTTCAAGCAAACCTGGAAATCATGTGAATGAATCGAATTGTGGTCGAGTGGAATGCCATGTCTTTTATGTCTTTGACGGGACATCATCATCTATTTGCGAATAGTATGTGACATAAGTATAACGAACCAATCAGATCTCAGAACGATGTGTGTGTAGCCTACTCTTTAAATCGACTTATTCTTCATTTATCACAGTGTATTTAAATTTGATGTTTTCGGATGGGATTTCCGTATTTAACTAGTGTTTTATGCGGTACAAAAAAGGCTCCCAAGTCGTATAGATAGATATTCAAAAACACATGCCCGAGATTATTCAATTTCAAGCGAACAATTCTTTTTCGTTAAATAAAATGGACATTGTTCACAATATGATCGGTATTCAGATGTGTAATTCTATTATTAGAAGACTGCCTTAGAAAAGAATTACTGTTTCCATATTTTTATCATAATTAAAACGTTTTCTATGCCTTAAAATGAAAGCGAGACTCTAATTCGCTTTATTTCTCTTAACATAAAAATAGAATGTATTTGTAACGTATTTAACGCGTGCACGCCTTTATGAGAGGCTTTGTGGTCGCGTGGAATGCCAATTACCTTCCAACCTAAGATTTGAAGGTTCGAGTCCCTTGTAAGTGTCTTGGGAGACGCAAAAATGAGTCCTTGAAGATGCCCTTAATTAATATTTTCTCACCTCACTCAAGTGTAAACGGAGTGTCTCGCTGGTTACAGTGTTGTATCCATTGAAAGGTATTTATAATAGCAACTTATAGGCTGTATATCTCAACGTATGTATTATAATATGTTAAATGCTGCTCTGGGACGCCGTGTAATAAACGCTTTGATCACATTTAGTGGATATTAAGTTATATAAAAGCTCAATATTTTTAGTTTTAAATTAATTCATAAACGAGCACAACCCTTTATTAACTGTTACTAAATCAAATAGCCATTAAGCGCCTCATTGACATCACACAGATGTGCAATAGTTTATCAACTCATAAATACTCATATACTTTGTTGAACCACTTCTATAATATGTGTACATCTCTTTATCAGCTTAAAAAATACTCATACCTCATCAGTTTATAAAGGTATGCCTACCTTAAAAATCAAGTCCGACATTTCTGTGTATGAATTATATTGTTATATACATTCCATATGAACTCACAATGATAGGTATTCCTTTTTACAACACACAGAGCAAACGTTTCTTTTCCAAATTATAAAATCAGAGTAATTAAAACTAATCTTTAATCGAATAAAATATCATTAAACATCGAATATCTCAATAACAAATTACATCCACAAGGAAATCCACTTCCTGTATCGATAATGATTAAATATCGAACACTCTTCAACTCAATTGATATCGTAAACAAAACTTGGCGAATTGAATCGAATCGCCAGTGGCATTGTCGATTCAATACAACCGCCAGATAGAATCATGTCCCATCGATAACAACTCGGCCAATAATAGAATACAAACATAATCATAAAAAACGTTGCTCTCCTCACTACACTACTGCGAGTGTCAATGGTGTGCTGATGTTGATATTGCAAATCCTATGCCACGACTTCGTACTACTACCACCCACCACCGCCACTACCACAGCCGCCACACCGCAGCATCATCAGCAACAGCAGCATCCGCATCATCCTTCACCACTGCAACATGCAGCACGTAGATAGATTGCTTGGCGCTTGGCTCAACTAAGAGATATAACAGCAGCCATTCATTCCGATTCGGGCGGGTGGGAGGTATGTGGTGATTGGTAGTGGGATGTGACAGTGACAGCCGTCGTTGTGGTGGTGGTGGTGGTGGTGGTGGTGGTGGTGGTGGTGAGTAGCAGTTTTCATTTAAGACTGACATTTGCTTTTAAGTATGCGCCGATGCAGATAGATAGATAGATAGATAGATAGATAGATAGATAGATAGATAGATAGATAGATAGATAGATAGATAGATAGATAGATAGATAGATAGATATAGAGAGAGAGAAAGAGAAAGAGAATGGGGGAGAGAGAGAGAGAGAGAGAGAGAGAGAGAGAGAGAGAGAGAGTGAGCTAGTGAGAGCTCAATGATGTCTAGTAGTAGTAGTAGTAGTAGTAGTAGTAGTAGTAGTAGTAGTAGTAGTAGTAGTAGTAGTAGTAGTAGTAGTAGTGAAAAATTGAGCTTTTTATATAGCGCAATATCCACTAAACGTGCTCAAAGCGCTTTACAAGGGGTCCCTGGCCAACATCAACACTTAACACGTAGGACGGTATTACAATATTATTGGACAGAGACAACACTGTTACCGGCCAGGTACTCATTATACACCTGAGTACGATGAGAGAATGTGAGTAAAGAGCCTTTCCCAAGGACTCAACTATGCGCCGAGCGCGAGGTTCGAACCCAGGACCTTCCGATCCGAAAGCGAGTGTCATACCACTAGACCACATAGCCGCACACGGGTACCTGTTTCCGCTTTGAACCCTCCCTTATATTATCACAAAAAACTAACATTGAATACGAGAGGACGAAAGTAACTTCGTCAAAACATTTTAATGTGGGATATCCCACTTGTCCTTGACCAATTAACTGCCGCAGTCCGGAAAAAAAACATGTATTTAAAAATTTGGCCAGAAAACTCGTCCTCCAAATTAATATAGATCGATTTAAACGACTCTCGTGTTGGCTAAAAACTCTCAAACCGA
The DNA here is from genome assembly GCF_034508935.2 of Berghia stephanieae. NCBI lineage: Eukaryota > Metazoa > Mollusca > Gastropoda > Nudibranchia > Aeolidiidae > Berghia > Berghia stephanieae. The sequence goes on from NC_088363.1 coordinate 88,867,131, forward strand.
GAACTTCGCAAAGTCCTAGATTTCAGAGGTTATGCCAAGACGAGGGTCGATAGATTTTTTAAGGACGAGTTATGTTTCTGGCCAAAGTTGGAAATACGAGGTTGGGTTTTTTTTCCAGAATACGCAGTAATTGGTTAAAACCGACCTCTTAGAGTGAAATTTATGATTATCATTGCTGTCTTTCCAAAATCATTTACTCGCGTGGAGTATCAATTGCAAGCTATAGGCTTTATTGACTTGATACCGTTCGAAGCTTTTGCTCTCTGAAATTATTCGAAAAAAATATTTCATGTCTTCAAGCATGACATTCGAACGGGTTTTCTAGGGCAACCATTCGAGAATTATCTAGCTCTAGTTGCAAACTGAAAAAAAAAACACGAATCCACTTCTAAGGAAATAGGAAGAGGTCAGTTATAGCGTTGGCAACACAAGCAGTAATTATTATAATTTCAACGATATTTCTTATTATGACAATAAATAATGACACGCTTCTGGAACAGCCTCTCGAGATGTATCCGACGCTGAATGTACCCAAAGGCACCTCTTTCATTCCGTTTCTGGTAAGCCGATTCTCTCTTTTTTATGCATAGTGTACTTCATAGCATGTACAAGTTTGATCATTTTATTGAAAACAAATTACGATAAATGGAAACTGAAGGAAATTATTAGCATTATCAAAGGCATGAAGAAAATAATAAAAATCGTGAATTTAATCTAATGTCCTGGCAGCTATGAGAATGGATGCCAGGAAATTCGACAGTAATAGTATGACGGAGTCAATCGGTTTAGAAAGAAAAAAAGGATGAAAAAATGGAGAGATAGTGAAAGAAGTAGTAGTAGTAGTAGTAGTAGTAGTAGTAGTAGTAGTAGTAGTAGTAGTAGTAGTAGTAGTAGTAGTAGTAGTATAGTAGTAGTAGTAGTAGTAGTAGTAGTAGTAGTAGTAGTAGTAGAGGAGGAGGAGGAGGAGGAGGAGAGAGAAAAGAGAAGAAGAAGAAGAAAGAGAAGAAAGAAGAAGAAGAAGAAGAAGAAAGAAGAAGAGAAGAAGAAGAGAAGAAGAAGAGAAAGAAGAAGAAGAAGAGAAAGGAAGAAGAAGAAGAAGAAAAGAAGAAGAAGAAGAAGAAGAGAGTAAAGAGAAAAAGGAAAGAGAGGAAGATAGAGAGAAGAACGAAGAATGAAGAAGACAGAAGAAGAGACGAAAGAACAAATAGTAGTAAGATAGGAGTAATAGAAAAGACATATTAGATAAAGTCAGGAAAAGAGATATGTGTTATTTGTTTAAGCTATCGAAAGAACAGTAACTTCCTTTGTTCTTTTACTCAATTCTGACTTTGTAAAGTCAGGAATGTTTTTTGTAATTCTCTTCTTCTTCTTCTTCTTTTCTTCTTCTTCTTCTTCTTCTTCTTCTTCTTCTTCTTCTTCTTCTCCTTCTTCTTCTTCTTCTTCTTCTATCTCTCTCTCTCCTCCACTTCTCTCTATACTACTCCTATTACTACTACTACTACTACTACTACTACTACTACTACTACTACTACTACTACTACTACTACTACTACTACTATTTCTTTCTTTCATTATCTCTCCATTTTTTTCATCCTTTTTTTTCTAAACCGATTGACCCCGTCAGACTATTACTGTCGAATTTCCTGGCATCCATTCAGTCTGAGGTTCGATATTTACACCTGAGAAAATGTTAGTAAAGAAACCTTATCCATTGACTCAGCTATGAGCAGCCCATAGTGTAAATCGGACGATGGACCCAACGATCACAAACCGAATGTTATACTACCGTACCACGAAATCCCAATCCGTAACATAAGTAAAGTTGGTGGTTATTCAGGTTTTAAAATGAGGGCTTACAACCAACCGCCAACTTGCATCTAGTCTACGCCCAATAAATTATTATGGTTAGGCTATATTATACTGAATCCAAAATTCAACTGATGTCTCTTCGGAGTTGTTTTTTTTTTAAAGAGCTTTTATATAGAGCAATATCCACTAAGTGTGCTCAATGCGCTTTACAAAGGTCTCTGGTCAACAGTAACACGTAACATGAAGAACGTGACATGACGCCTGTTAGGCGATATTACAATTTTTCCGACAGAGACAACGCTGTTAACAGCCAGGTACTCATTTTTACACCTGAATACGGAGAGAAAATGTGAGTAAAGAGTCTTTTCCAAGGATTCAACTATGCGCCGAGCGAGGCTCGAACCCATGACCTTCCGATCCGAAAGCGAGTGTCATACCACTAGACCACATAGCGGCACTACTGCGTTCGATTCATGCTTGACTTATTGACATGTTTTTGCATTCTAGTTGGTTCTGGCAATGCTCCATCCATCCATCCACACAAGCAACATACGATCATTTTCTGAATGCATCGCCGTCCTATCCTTCTTCACGATATTCTATCTAAATTATAGCTTTATGTTTAATTCATAAGAAGAGTCGATGTTTAAATATATCCCGTGGGAATGGAGGAGAAAGCGGGTTGGACTACCTTAAGTTTGGCATCTGTGCCTTTGCTAGTTATAAAGGAGGGGCGGGGGGGGGAGGGGGGGGGGGAGAGGGTCCGACAGCTCAGTTGATAGGGCACACGCTTCACACGCAAAAGGACCAAGATCGATTCTTAAAGAAGTCGATTTATTTTTCAACCCCCAGAGGACAGAGACAACGCTGTTAACGGCCAGGTACTCATTTGACACCTGAGTACGGTGAGAGAATGTGAGTAAAGAGCCTTCTCCAATGACTCAACTATGTGCCGAGCGAGGCTCGAATCCAGGACCTTCCGATCCGAAAGCAAGTGTCATACCATTAGACCACGTCGGTTTGGAAGATACAACCGTTTGAAAAATGACCCATTTTTCGTGACCATGGAATATCATGAAAATATTTTTTTTTGAAAGGAACAATTATATTTTTCCACAAAGTATGGAGTAGAGAATTGTTGGCACTTTAGAAATAATGGTTTAATGATAGATAAAGTGAGTGGGAAATTAGCTTCGGGAAATTGTAATAAACTTTCACACACACACACACACACACACACACACACACACACACACACACACACACACACACATAAGCCAGCCACCCAGCTACCCATCGAAGCCCACAAAAATTCCCATATATAATTTGTCCAACCCCCCCCCCCCCCCTTTCCTTTATTCAGATTGACTTTTAACCTTGTGATCAGATTTATTGCAGTTCAAATCCCAATCGGGAACCAGAGAGTATAGCCCTAAAAAAGGTCATTTTTGCTTGCATTATTTTCATTGGTAGGAGAAACAATAAATACTAAACGGACAGTCCGTCTGATGAAAAATAAATGTCACGTGTGTTTGACAAATAAAAATACAGAAAACAGCTCATTCCGTTAGACATCGTGTCAGATATATTGATATATAATTATCATCACTTTGTTGGGCAGGCACTGATGTCGATAACAACAAGAGATGAAGTGAGTAGGAAAGTGCCAGAAGACAATAGAGAATATAAATTTCGCGGCGGTGATCAAATCAAAAATAGTTGACCCATCTTCTCAAAACGCAAATTATGTGACATGCACATTGCCTCAAGTTCGGGTCCTCTCTGAGCGGCGCACATTCATATATTATTATGGACCTGATAGGGAGACGTGACTAGCTCAAGACGACAAGATGAGTCCTTGTGAAAGGCTCTTTACTCACATTCTCTCACCGTTCAGGTGAAAAATGAATACCTGGCCATTAACAGCATTATCTCTGTGCGGAAAAATGTAATATTGCCTAAGAGGCATCACGTCTCGTCCTACATGTTAAGTATTGCTGTTGGCTAGGGACCCCTTGAAAAGCACTTTGAGCGCGTCTATTGGATTCTCTTCAAGTACCAAGTCTGTGCCAGACATAGGTGGTCATGGTACGCCATTCATCTCTCTGATCAGATAACCTCAAAAAAAAAAAACACCCTAATATATTATTAGTCTAGTTGATATTGCTCTATATAAGAGCCGCCCACAGAGGGACTTGAACCCTGGACTTTCAGGATCCGAAGGCGAGTGTCATACCACAATACCACATAGTCGCACGTATTTGTAAAATGTAAATGCTTTAACGGACACGAACTTATCAATTTGACATCATTTCCTGTCCTTTTGGACTTTAAAATCACTTTATGATATCTGGATCGCCCCGACATAATACCGGTTTGAGGCTACAAGTCACCAAAACAATTTAAAAGAATCATAAACACATAATTGAGACCGCACATAAACATAATGTATTTACACCTAAGTGACACAACAGAAAGACAAACGCACAAATGTGACCCTTCGCCTCAAAGCGGTATTAACTCGGGTTGGTTAAGATGTTGAAAATTGAATTTATAGCCAGTAAAATCAGACTTGCGTTGAGTTTATATAATTCATTGAGGAGAATGACAACGATATTTTAGGGTCCTGATGCCAACGGTTTATATTTTTGACCAGTTTTAACATTAAATTCGGCTTTTAAGCATCTGGTTCTTTCCGACATAATACCGTTTTGAGACGATGGGTCACAAATACATAGAGCTTACATCACCCTTGCATTGGAATAGTAATGGCAACCATTTCCTGGGTATATTTATTAACTAATTATCTACCCGGAAGTAGCGATGAGGCAATCTGAAGCATGACAAGGAGGTATTCTGTTCTTTCTTTCTTTCCATCATTTTGTTATTATTGTAACTTAACTACGCCACTACCACATTATTTCATTCATCTGTGATGTTTCATTCATCCTGTTTTGTTGATAAAGGGGAAACCCGAAACGTTCATTTGATCGGTTTTTGTAATTGAATTGAGGCTTACAATCAATTTCACATTATTATTTATTACTGAAACAAGTACATTCTATACATAATATTGTTCATCAAAATAAGCTGTGTTACCCAGTGTCAAGTTTCTATAGCTATAATAAAAAAATAATCTTGAAATGTTGTTGTGTACAAAAGAAATCAGAGTGGTAACACTGTTGGTTGCATCATAACGAATGTGACGACTTTCCTATTGATGGTAAGGAGAGGGTTATACTTGCGATATCCTCTTATACAAGGCATTGAGATCACCATATTTATTTATCTACATTGGATAGTGAAGTGAATGAGCTTTCAATTGGATTCAATAGTCAGATGTCACGTCGCCCAGCAACGGCGGCCATCATAGTTCTCAACAAAGAAAAACGGTACTTCATGCCTGCTAGAACTTTTTCACATGTCATTTGATCAGAATGTGTAAAAGTCAAAACATGATCAGATTTATAACGTTTTTCTCCTCTGGATACACTTTTATGCTCGACGGAGAAGTATTTCTTAAGGGCGGTGATGGAGATAATGGCGTCCACCGTTGTTCCGATAGTTTAGAACCAGTTCCTATGCGTCATTACGAGGGAAATGACGTCACGACTGTTGAACTCTATTTATGTATAACAAAATAACTGTTTTGTATTCAGAATCGTGAAAGTTCAAGCGCGAGTTTTGTGTTTATGTCAGTTTTCTTTTTGTTTGTCTGTTATGTTATTTGGGGGTTGTTGGTTTGTTTGTTTTTTTTTGTTAGTTGGTTTGGTTTTGGGGGGTTTTCGAGGGGGGGGGGTATTTTTGGTTTTTGTTTGGTTTTAAGTGATTATTATGTTTCAACGACTTTGGTGTAATATTAAATGTATAATATACATTTAATACAACAAATTATTTATTAATCGCACAAACATGAACTCTCATGCACTATTGGTAGAACCTAAATAATATAACAGGGGGAATGGGGTAGGGGGGGGGGGGGTAAATCGACTGCCAAGCTTAGAAAACAAACTTAATTAACAATGAATCTACGAGTAATAAGGCTTACTTTCACAAACCGGCTATTGCGTATAAGTAAAATTAATGTTCACCAGTTCTGTCACCCAAAACGATCGCAACTAACGTAACACATCTACGAGTAAATCTGTAAAACCTAAATGGCTTATAATAGATACTTATAGTTTTGTGACAAATGATTCGTAAAAAACGTCAATCCAATGTTCTCTACATCATTCGTTGACAACGTTCAAATCTCGCTTCAAGTTTTATCTTTTTACGTCAAAATGGTGCAATACTATTATCATATTCTGTTGTTGTTAAATTGAATTTGTATCACTTTTCCATCAAACTTGTCTAACTGTAATATGTTTTGTTTTATATCACTGTAAAGCGCTTAGAGCCTGAAACAACGGGGTACAGCACTATATAAATGCCATTTATTATTTATTATTATTATTCTTGTCCCCTCCTTTCAAACGGATAAAATGAATAGGTTACATAGTAAATCATAAAGTGGCATAACTATTTTAATAGCAGGATGTACAGGCAGATTCTTAGGAATACGAGACGTAAAAGAGGGAGGATATAAATATACCTTTATAGACGACTAGCATAAAATATTTCGAATATTTGCGGCGCTGCACTGCGGCTGACGCCTGGGTTATTCCAGTCTTCCCTTGGAATAGACCCTAAATGGGATGAATAAAGGGAATTTTATTTATTTATTTTTTAATAAGATGCTATCAGCCTGAAAGTAGAATATCATTTATACAAGGTATGTATTTAGTAGTCCTCCGGATGAGTGGGTTTACACTTCAAATGAGATAGGAACCAGTTTTTTTGACATCCTATTTCTGTTCCCTCTTGCGTGTGCTCTCTAACTACTGTTTCGGCTTTGTGTTATTGTGGTATGAATTCGAATTCTGATATGCAAGTCCCTGGTTCGAGTCCCCCTGAAGGCGGCATAAAATCTAGTCCTTGAAAAAGACTAACATTCTCTCATCGCACTCAGGTGTAAATGGGTACCTGGCCAGAAAAGGCATTGTTGTCCAAAATAGTTGTATTATATTATATCGTCTTACGGAAGCCGTGTCTCGTTTTCAATGTTGAGTGTTTATGTTGGCTTGGGATCCCTTGTTAAACATTTTGAGCATATTTAGAGATTATTGCGCAATATAAAAAGCTCACCTTATTTTTAGTTCCGAAACATACCTACTAAAACAGTGATTAAAACTGGAGGAAATGGAACACACTCAATAACAACCTCTGAATTGCAACAATACCTTTATTACCATAGTATTATCATATATAATGTGTTTACTCCTACATCCAACAAGATGTATGTAGTGTAGCATCATTGTCGTTCCTTCAAGCATATTGTGTTGTCTGAGGACAATAATAAGAATCGTCCCACGGGTATCTGTGTTGTGAGTGGCTAATACAGTATAATAACAAACGGATGTATAGAATCGATACTGCTGACATCTTGAAATTGGAAATTTCCTTTATCAAAACGTTCTAAACAACATCTATAATACTTGGTGGTGGGTGGGGGTGGGGGGGGGGGGGGTTCTTCGTTTCAACTGATCTTGTTTGTTTTAATCATTGGGATGGTAACACGTTTAGCTCATTTTAACATTAAGACAAGGGTCCTAATGTATAAACGTTTAGAATGGCTTTCTGCGCATTTTTCAGTGTTCAACGTCGTCTTAAATAGGACAAAAATGTCGTGACGTCACAACTTCTACTTCTTCCGATTCCAAAATCCCCGAAAGTATGTGTATAACCAGTCCTTGAGAGAAGTACTAATGATTATGTTACATACTGAATCATACGGTGGTCTGTGCGGCTATGTGGTCTAGTGGTATGACACTCGCTTTCGGATCGGAAGGTCCTGGGATCGAGCCTCGCGCTCTGCGCATAATTGCGTCCTTGGAAAAGTCTCTTTCCTCCCATTCTCTCACCGTACTCAGGTGTAAAATGAGTACCTGGCCGTTTACATCGTTGTCTTTGTCCGAAACATTGTAATATCGCCTAACAGGCGTCATGTCCCGTCCTACATGTTAAATGTTGTTGTTGACAAGGGACCCCTTGTAAAGCGCTTTGAGCACATTTAGTGGTATTGCGCTAAATAAAGATCATTTATTATTTTAATAACGATGTCAGTGGCAGCATATTATATAGGCAGATTCCTAGGATTACTGTTCGCAAAAGAGCGAGGATGGTTGATTTTTTATTGACGACCGTCATATGTTTGGACTAAAAAGTAAGATGCCCGTCACTCTGAAACCAAAAATCAATTACACAAGGTATGAATCCAGTCCTCCAAAAGAGTGGTTTTTAAACATCCAATGAGATTGGAATCAGTTTTTTGATATCACAATTTTGTTCCCTATTGTTTGCTCTACTAATGCATGCGTATGCCTGCACTGGCAGACAGACTGTCGTGGTGAGTGGTGTCAAACCCGATATATGTGTCCTTTGGTGTTCCTCAAGGCTCGGTCCTTGGACCAGAACTTTTTACTATGTATATGCTGCCACTGTCAAATGTTTATGAAGAAATTTTATTTTGTATATCAATGTTACGCAGATGATACTCAAATATTTAGTTCTTATCTCTGTGATGATATTGAAAGTTTGATCGGACGATTTGGAGCCTGTTTAAACGAAGTTAAAGATTGGATGGGCAGAAACAAACTAATGTTGAATGATAAAAAGACAGAAATTTTAATCTGTGGTAGGCAAAACATCCTTATAATGGCAAATTTTATGTGGCTTTCTTTCGGGGATCACTTTACTTCTTTTTCTAAAAGCAGAAAAAACCTTGGAGTGTTGATTGACGCTGATCTTTCAATGTCCAGTCAGGTCAATAACATTTTTTAAAATGACCTTGAAATCAGAAGAATTAGAAAAAAAATAGAAACCTTATCCCAACAAAAATTGAAGTTTTGATAAATCCCTTTGTACTTTCAAAGAAAGAGTATTGCAATTCATTACAGCTAAATGTGACAAAAGATAATAATAATAATAATAATAATAATAATAATAATAATAATAATAATAATAATAATAATAATAATAATAATAATAATAATAATAATAATAATAATAGTAATAATAATAATAATAATAATAATAATAATAATAATAATAATAATAATAATAATAATAATAATAATAATAATAGTAATAATAATAATAATAATAATAAGAAGAAGAAGAAGAAGAAGAAGAAGAAGAAGAAGAAGAAGAAGAAGAAGAAGAAGAAGAAGAAGAGAAGAAGAAGAAGAAGAAGAAGAAGAAGAAGAAGAAGAAGAGATGATGAAGAAGAAGAAGAAGAAGAAGAAGAAGAAGAAGAAGAAGAAGAAGAAGAAGAAGAAGAAGACGATGAAGAATATATGGTTCTTATATAGCGCCTTACCCCGTATCTCAACAAAACTCAAACGCTTAACAGTAACGCGACACTCTAACATACAACCACTCAAATATTATGCATTATGAAACAAATCAAAATAATTATGTTGTGTTACATATTAAAAAGAAACGTTTTAAGATGTTTTTTCAAAAGATTCTGCATCATTAATGTCTGTGATATATCTTGGAAGGGAGTCAATTTTGGCTTCACAAGAATGTGATTATCAGACTTTGATCTCAAATTCCCGGCTGGGACGTAGAATTTAAGCATATTATCATTAATATATCATGGACAATCAGAGTGCAGTGATTTAAAAACAACAGTACAGATCTTATATTCTATACGTTTCTCAACGGGAAGCCCGTTGACTTCTCTTAGCAAATCCGATATAGATAATTTCTCGTCTTTCTATAAATAAGCCTGGCAACATCGTTCTGGGCTGCCTGAAGAGATTTTATTTTGTCTTTATTTATAAAAGAGAGGAGAGAATTGCAATAATCTAGCTTTGACAGGATTAGAGATATTATATTAACAAGGCCGAGATGTCTCTTGTAATGAGATGTCTAACACGACGTATTCTTCTCATTTCCATGTACATTAACCTTACGATATGATTTACTTGGCTGGTAAAAGAAAAATCTGAATCAATGAATACACCCAAATTCGAACAACCTCAGCAGTTTCAATTACACTGTTTCCTAAAACGATTGAGTCACAATCTACATATTTTAAGAATTGCTGGCCTAGCGGTAAATATTATTTCAGTTTTACTAAGTTTTGGTCTGTTCAGTTCTATCCAAGTTTGTTTAATTTAACAAAGCAAGATTGGAAGATGTAAATGGTCTTATAGACTTATAGATGTGACTATCGTCTGCATAAAATTAATAATTTAGAATATAATCAGAAATAATTGATCCATGGGGTTTCATGTACATTTTGAAAAGAACTGGACCCAATACTGATCCTTGTGGCACGCCAAATTTCAGAGGATGACATTTGTAACCACAACAATCTATCGACGATTCGTTAAATTAGATTAGAGCTATTTCAACCCAAATCCCATGATACCAATCGTGTCAAATACAGCCGATAAGTCCAACATACAAAACATGTTCGTCTCTTTTTTCTCAGCATTTAAAATCGAATTATTTTATTTACTACCCTTAACAGCGCCGTCTCGGTGCTATGGTTTTCCCTATACGGCATAAGGCTCATATATAACATGCAATTTTTAATGTAAATTTAATTCGTGAAGAACTGCTTTTTCCGGGATTTTTAAACGGGTATGTAGTTTTTAAAATCGTTATGGTTTAAAGAGGGTTTCTTTAAAAGTAAGGTTTTCAGAGCTGTGTTAAAAAAAGAGGGGATGATACCAGTTTGCAGTGACCTATTAATAATTTCAGTTATTGATGGAATAAGCTCGCCACTACAAGAATTTAAAAGCGATGTTGGAAGGGTATCTAGCTTACTAGATTTATTTGGGGCCTTCATAATTTGATTCTTTAATTATTATTTTTTATCTGAGACTGGTTGGAAATAATTTAAAATATCACCATCGAAAGGCTGTTTATCTGTATAAAGCTCAAAACTGTCTAAGTCGTTTCGAATTGTGTCGATTTTCTGAGTAAAAAATAAAGCGTGCATTTCAGGCAACTTGGCATCATTGTACAAAGAAGGTCTACCTCTAGGTGATGGTGTTGATTTTCCTAGAATTTCATCTCATGTTGAGAACAGCCGTTTTAAAGATTGGTATTTTTTAACTTGCCGTCATAATTTATTGTCTTTTTCCATTTGAAAGTCGTTGATTTGAAGCGGTTCCAGTGAACCTGTCGGTGGGTCTTCTTCCATAACCTTTCCGATTTTCTCACGATTATCTCACGCACCTTTTGGCTTGGCCAACATCCTTTGTAAACCAGCGAGCGAAACGACGATGACTAATTATTCTCTGGTCTTTAAAGTTGCGTGTTTTCGAGAGTGTTGCGGACACATACGTTCCAATTGTCTACTGTGACGTCGGCTGTGTTGTTTGTTGTACAGGCCATGAAGATCACCTTCCAATTTCTTTCTAAATTCACTTACGTCAATATTTCTCGTATCTCGTGATGTTACTTTTTTCCTCATAGTCTTCATGTTTGTATTATTGATATTTATTTCTATTAATTTGTGATATGTGTAAGTGACGTCAGTTATTGTTGTATTGTAGTTTTTTAATTGGATTCTTTGATAACACCATTGTCGATGATATTCCCTTTGTCATGAGTTGGGGATGACAGTAGCTGTACTAATGAATGTTGAGAAATCATGCCTTCGAATGTTCTTGTGTTTCTTTTAGCTCTCGTTAAAAGGAATGTTAAAATCACCAACAACAATCGCATTTCCTCTTTTTGTGGACATGTTGGACAATATTACGTTGGTCTTATCTCGGAGGCCCTCGGTCGGCATTTTGTGTTTATCGTGATCACTACTTGGTGCTCTATAAATACATTGAGTGTGGAGTATTTGCGTTCCTCAGTCGATGTCCATATCTCTGTGCTTTCATAATAAAGGAATTGAACATATTACTTTTGATAGCAATGCGATCAGTCATTTTCTTTTTGTAAAATACAATAATTCCACCTCCCCGTCCGTTGTTCCAAGGCACTGATTTGAAACTACACTCATCTGTTGCCATGGCTGTGATTAGGGGATCATCTCCAGTCTCATATAACCATGTCTCGGTTAAAAATAAAAGATCAGGTTGATTTTGGGATAAAATATGTATTTCCTCTGGGTTTTTTACTCACAGAACGGATATTTGTGTATAACTTTTTGTAAAGGTAGTGATAGTGTTCGGTGTTTTTTTTTTCTGAATTTTGTTTAGGCGAATTGCAATAACACGGATTAGTAGAGTTAAAAACAGTCAATGATGGGGTTTGACGATGAGAAGTATTTATTACAGTGATGAGATTGGGGAGAAGGGACGACTGGGTGGTCTTTGTTCATAAACAACAGTTAACGATCTTTGTTTTCTTACCGCTGTTTGATAATTCGGTTATAAAATTAGGTGATGAGAAGAATTCGTCAGTGTGAAAGTTTAAAAGGTTACAAGACATCGGTTGTTAAAAGTGGATGCAAACAAATATGCACTTTGAACACTTCTAGAAAAATTAGAATCCATTGTTAACTTTAAAGAACATCACAAAAAATCACTCGAAATCGTTGACAAAATTTGAGAAAAATGATATCACAATAAATACAATACTGTCACGAGTAAAATGATATAAAATTTCGTTTAAGAAAAAGACAATTGATCTTTTTAAAATTCCAAAATCGAAGAACACAAACAAATGTCTGCCTGCCATGCGTGTTACACATCATGAAAAATCAGATTGCATTCAAGTTGTACAGAATAATGCCGTGACTATCTCATTCAAGAGTTTCACTAGCTTCCTGTTGAGAAGCGAATAATTTATAACTTGATACCCTGGCATATAAATCTTCACACACTGGGTACGCGCTGTATATTCTTCTTCTTCAAGTACCAAGTCTGTGCCAGACATCGGTGATCATGGTACGCCATTCATCTCTCTGATTCAATGGGAGCGATCTATATTCATGTTTTCGTCCAACCAGGTCATCAATCACCTGATTTGTTGCTGTCCAACTATTTGATATTTCTTTAAAAATGTAAACGCGCTGCTTTGTTTACAAAAGTTATAAACATACTCATGTATCAAGATGAACAAAATAACCAATCGTGATGTTAGATATTTAAAAAGCTGTGAACACTTTTGACTATGTGGGTCACTTTGAACACACTTTGCAATGTGACCAATGACCTGGAGCACATGGAAATTTGATATAGATCATGCCCATTTGCCGCCCTTCAATTCACTACCAGCATCCCTTAGGTCATCCTCATCTCTTCATTTAAAAAAAAAAAACTCAACCAAAAACCCAATTGTTTCAAATGTAATCAATTAATGATCTGTTTGTTTTTGTATTTGTATATTTCAATCGATGTCAAGGTGCCTGTTTAGACGGGGTAAAGTGCTCGAATAAGTGCCATTTATTATTATTATTATTATTATTATTATTATTATTATTATTATTATTATTATTATTATTATTATTATTATTATTATTATTATTATTATTATTATTATTATCAATATTATCATTATTTACGTGACTCCTTTACTAAATTATATAGGGTATCGGTATATTTATTATAGGAGACTTATTTTACGTTTTGTGATCAGTGAATATTTATTTCGCAACACATTCTAAGTTATTATGACAAGATTACTCTTTTTACGCAATTTCACCTTCGAACAATACAGAGAATTTTCTCCGTCGTCTGGTCCCCGTTTTCTGGTGGACATATTCATTTCTGACATTGCCCTTGTCATGCGCAACCATGGTTTGTATTCTTATAAATACGCTTCAACAGTCGTAACGTCACTTCCTTCGTAATGACGCATGGTAACTTAGTAACTGGCTCTAAACTATCGAAACAATGGCTTTGTTTAGAACCACGATGGCCGCCGTTGCTGGGCGACGTGACATCAGACTATTGAATCCAATTGGGAGACGCGGTCATCATCATCCATCGTGGCTTGTGCTCTTGAGCACGTTGCCGGTCAGCTGTCTCCACGAATCACGATTCTCTGCGGTACACATGAAATCTGTGTTGCTTTTTAAGTCACATTTGGCCATTTGGCCACATTTGGAGACGGGGTAACACATGGCTATTTCTTTTCTTTTTTTTTTTTTTGGTTCAAGTTTATCTGTTTATCCAATGTTAAAATTATTTTTGAATGATAAGAACAACTCTGGGCCGTGGTAAAAAAAAAAAGAAACGACTCCCATAAGCCAGTACTAGAGCTACTGATTTAGGGCTCCCGTGAGATAGTACTAGAACTGTGATATCTATTTCAAGGTCACAGAACTCTTGGATGGGACGCCAACCGATTAACCCAGGTTACATACCGCCATCGTAATCTGATAGCCTGACACTAGATAGAACCCACCAGGACTTACAATTTGACGTCATTTTTTGTGCAGGGTCTAGCGAGTTGTCGTAAGTAGAGCTCAAGGAAACAAGTTATTCCATTGGTTGAACTATTGAATACAACTCATAATTTGTTTTCTTTTGAACCCAAAGACGTGTCTTTTGACGTCATTTTTTGGTCAGTGTCAGGCTATAGATAGAACGAAGATGACGTCACTCATCTTTGTAATTGTTTTTTTTTTTTTTTTGCCATCCACGTTTATGAGTAGTTCTCACTAAACTGTATGAAGGAAACTATACAAGTTCATGGTTACACATAGTTTTGTGTGTTGGTCCGTTATACTTCCGGCTTCCGGATGGCAATGTTATGAGCTTCTTGGCCAAACGCATACTATCTATAAGTTTACGATGGCTACGATCAGGCTACCGAAGGTTAAAAAATGATTTTGTTGATTCGAAACAGTCTGTGCACTACGACAACAATAAATTCAGGTTGAAGCATTCATTTTTTAAAATAAACTATTTACCAGAGAGAGTACGAAAGGCAGTTATTTTTTTTAAGTATGTAGGTCGTCTAATTATAGATCTAGTGCGAGGTCGTTTTGATAATGTCTCAGCATTAAAGTTTGGTCATGATTTAGTTTTCAGTTTCGTCTCAAAAGGGGATTCTAGCTTGTTCATTTTCCTACTTCAATTATTGTTTTCTTAGAGTAATTTCAACTGTGTCGTTGCTCTATAATTTATTTTTTATCGTTTCAGAAATTTGTTATAATTATTTCGAAATGCTATCGTTCATTATCTGATGAATATTTATGGTATGATCCTTTGAATACTGGGACCTTTCGGTTAACATGGATTTTCGGTTGATCTGATGTAGCTGATTGGTTATTTAGCGAGGTAGCTTGGGGACGGGAAAAAAAAGGGGGGGGGGGGGGGGTTTGCTGGATCTGTCACATTAGGATGAAAATAATTTGCGATAGACTAACGCTTGTCCAAAGGGTAGCAATCAATTATTACTATAACTCTATATATAAGAAACAATAAAGACGCCTAGTGGCCTTGAACTACTATTACTACTATTTCTTAATCTGTCCATATGTTAAACTATATATATATATATATATATATATATATATATATATATATATATATATATACAGAGAGAGCGAGAGAGAGAGAGAGAGCGAGAGAGAGAGAGAGGTGAGAGAGAGAGAAAGAGAGAGAGAGATAGAGAGAGAGAGATAGAGAGAGATAGAGATAGATAGAGAGAGAGAGAGAAAGAGAGAGATAGAGAGAGAGATAGAGAGAGATAGAGAGAGATAGAGAGAGAGAGCGAGAGAGAGAGTGAGAGAGAGAGAGAGAAAGAGAGAGAGAGAGAGAAGAAAGAGAGAGAGAGAGAGAGAGGAGAGAGAGAGAGAGAGAGAGAGAGAGAGAGAGAGAGAGAGAGAGAGAGAGAGCTTAGTGCACATACAAACCTGATATATAATTTATATTAATCGAACTAAACGAGTTGAAATTGAATCTAGGCCAGTAAGGACATACATGAAGTAAAAAAGGATTCAAAGTCGACTGGAACAAAACGAATAAACATTATCTCGTTTATTTTATACGGACTTTGGATAGAGAAATGCTAAAAATTCTCCTGGGTAGGGAGGAAAAGCCTCTGCCTGGTCCTCTAATTCTAAATCGGAAATTTGATGTCAATTGCTATTAATGGCACTTGAACATTTCTGAACATTACGTCAACGCAAATGAACGATTTTCAAGTATGAGGAAAATTATCGATTTGCTTTCTTAATATAGTCATCGGTGTCTTAATCATTCATGGACATTGATATTGATATCATATTAAATACAATTTCTTGATTCAAAAAATAACATATTAGGAGTAACAAAAATGTAAATATAACAATTATTTTAACTATGATTGTGCTGTATTATTTTTCTAACGTGCTTCTTGGATTGGATTTCTGTCTACTTCTTATATTTCAACATTGTGTACTTATGGTACTTAAGGTTAAATCTTTGAATAAGAGAACCAATCATAGAGAGAAAGATTTTAGATAGGATATAATATTTCGATAAGAAATGACTTGGGTGAGGTCTTTGGAGGGGTATAATAATAGTATCCTTGAACTCTTGCGTTTGAAATAGGCTTCAACAGTCGTGACGTCACTTCCCTCGTATTGACGCATAATAACTAAGTAACGGGTTCTAAACTATCGGAACAATGGCGGACGCCCTTATGAAATACTTCTCCGACGAGCATAAGAGTGTATCCAGAGGAGAAAAACATTATAAATCTGATCATGTTATAACTTTCATACATTCTGATCAAATGGCATGTGAAAAAGTTCTAGCCAGCATGAAGAACGAAAGTACCTACCTATTTTCTTTGTTTAGAACCAAGCTGCTCGTTGCTGGGCGGACGTGACATCATACTATTGAATCCTATTTTGAAATCGTTCCAAACAAGCGTTTGTTATATTATAATGGACTCAATGTGCGCTAGGTAAGTGGAACAATGTGTCGTTCTCATGTTAAAAAGGAAAATAGGGCCACTATGGTATAGATAGATCAAAATGTGTCTTTAATCTGAAGAACATTCAAAAACGAACCCGGGCCACAATATGGTGATTCAAAAATATAGTGAGAATTAATTTATTCTCGTGTGGCCCGATTATGGGGCGAAATGTAACATTTCAAGGGCTTTGTTTTGAATAATTTTCCTTCCGCACATTAACTTTTTATTAAAGATTACGACTTGTTCAGATGTGTTGATTTTTTATTCCATCTTCCATCAGGACATTTCGACATCCTTAAAATTAACATCAGTTGTCCAACGTTGCCCACCTCGCAAAATACATTTATTCCGTTGGGAAACCAAAATAAACCATACATTTGTCAGTAACAGCGCATGGCATTAATGACCTTTAAAATGGATGGACCGGTAATTCCCTATTGTTTTGCCTCCATTTGGGATGTCTGTTTCATACCCCCACCACTATTTCGTTCCAAACATCCTCACCGTCCCCACCCCCTCCACTCCAACAACGTATATTATTTTGGAATAATAATTCCTTTTAAATGTTTCCTCCCATGCAATAACCTTTCATGATTTTGAAGCACATCCCACAGACGAATCAGACATTTCGTT
The DNA here is from genome assembly GCF_034508935.2 of Berghia stephanieae. Taxonomy (NCBI): domain Eukaryota; kingdom Metazoa; phylum Mollusca; class Gastropoda; order Nudibranchia; family Aeolidiidae; genus Berghia; species Berghia stephanieae. The sequence goes on from NC_088363.1 coordinate 88,884,504, forward strand.
TGTTTTAATATTCGAAGGACAAAAAAGCTAAAATATTATTAGAAAGACAAGCTTTAGCAAGTAGGACATGTTTTCAACAATTGGTTGGTGGCAAAACGTGAGGGTGTTAAACGATTGCCCGCAAGGAAATGGAACGTTTATGTTTAATGAGATGATGAGCTGATAACTCGAAGATAGTAATAATAATAATAATAATAATAATAATAATAATAATAATAATAATAATAATAATAATAATAATAATAATAATAATAATAATAATAATAATAATAATAATAACAATAACAATAATAATAATAATAATAATAATAATAATAATAATAATAATAATAATAATAATAATAATAATAATAATAATAATAATAATAATAATAATAATATTAAGAAGAAGAAGAAGAAGAAGAAGAAGAAGAAGAAGAAGAAGAAGAAGAAGAAGACCCCACCATCATTGTTGGGAACGTAACTGATTGAACCTCGCGGGTTGTTAGGGATTCGAACCCTTCACTATTTATTCAAGAGCCGGATCAGGAGGCAGATAGAGGATCTTTGGCTAGATACATTCCGCCAAACAGTGGTCACCGGGGGTGGGGGGGGGGACGCTTGTGGGCTTTGTTTTTTTTGTTTGTTTGTTTGTTTGTTTTGTTGTTTTTTTTTTTGGGGGGGGGGGGGGGGCGGTTGTGTTGTGTGTCGTGGGGTTCATGTTTCAATGATGGGCGATTGCAAGCTAAGGTTGAGTGACAAGTATAGGCCTAAGCTGTATCGTTCTCAGTTTAATTTATGGTTTTTTAATAGTTCATATTTAATATAGTATGTATTTTGATTATTGAGAGTGATGTACTTATTCATTATTAGTTTTAGACAATCCCTTTATTTTCACTCATCTTGCCTCTTAAAAGGCGTACCGGCGACGTGAGGCACTCACTGTCCACCATCTTCTATTATTCCTTTGTTTGTTAGTATGTTCGTGTCTTGGCCTAGGTTAGTGGCGGAAGCTTACAAGGGATGCCCTCTACATTCTTTTCCACCATGGAGACATGGATAAACAAAACTCTCTCTCTCTCTCTCTCTCTCTCTCTCTCTCCCTCCCTCCCTCTCTCTCTCTCTCTCTCTCTCTCTCTCTCTCTCTCTCCTCCCTCCCTCCCTCCCTCCCTCTCTCTCTCTCTCTCTCTCTCTCTCTCCCTCCCTCCCTCTCTCTCTCTCTCTCTCTCTTTTTCTCTCCCCCTCTCTCTCTCTCGTCTATAATTTCAGCAGCAACCCGTTGTCCTCTACCGTTAGTTATAAGACCAAGCCACCATCATAATGATGATGATGATGATGATGATGATGATGATGATGATGATGATGATGATCATCATCATCATCATCATCATCACCATCGACATCATCAAGAACAACAACAATAAAAAGTGTCTAAATGAAGTACTAGTTGTTTAGAAAGGAGGTCGTGAAATGTATTATGATAATATACCAGAAGCATTCATCAGATCTTCTGTTACTCATCAGAATCCCAAAGTCTTTCATTACAGCCCCTGGATTGTCAGGGTACTCAGTGTACCAATATTATTGTGACTAACAGTGATCAATTTCAACAGACTGACATTAAAAAAATAGATTTCCTATCTCTTCACTGTTTTGGTGGCAAAAATTTGCTAAGAGTTCGCAGCAGCAGTAATGAGAGTTGGAGTTGTAAGAGTTTTTTTAATTTTTATTTTCGGCACTTGTGGCACTTTTAGGTCATTTCAATGATATGAAAAAGGGAGGTGGAATTATCAATAAATTCCAGATTTACAATTAAAAGCACCCGACAACATAAAAGACTGGTTCAAATAGGAAAAAGAAGCAGATCAAAAGAGCAAAATATCAATAAACTCAGTTTGAGATCAGCTAAATTTTCCATCCAAATGCCTTTTCACAAGTTCCCACAGAGATGAATGCACTCAAATACTTACCAAATATTCAAAACTAAAAGAAACTATTACTATACATATCAGGGCGATCACCACATTAAAAAAAATATTATCTCCCAAAACAAAATACTTTTGATTGTTTTCTCTATCAGCCAAGAATTCCAGCTACAGTTAGAATAAAACAAATAATCTCATTCCAATACAAAGACAAAAAGAAGTTTGTAAAAGGAAAACAGATATAGAGGAGGAGGGGGGGGGGGAGAAGAGAAAACAGGAGTGACCTCTCCATCTACCCTGGGAGGTCAAAAGACCCCACTCCCATAGTAAAAGCATCATCGTCTTCACCATCCTCATCATCATCCTCATCATCATCATCATCATCATCATCATCAGCAGCAGCAGCAGTAGTAGTAGTAGTAGTAGTAGTAGTAGTAGTAGTAGTAGTAGTAGTAGTAGTAGTAGTAGTAGTAGTAGGTGTAGTAGTAGTAGTAGTGGTAGTAGTAGTGTAGAGATGTAGATGTAGTAGTAGTAGTTCAGTGGTATAGTAGTAGTAGTAGTAGTAGTAGTAGTAGTAGTAGTAGTAGTAGTAGTAGTAGTAGTAGTAGTAGTAGTAGTAGTAGTAGTAGTAGTAGTAGTAGTTGTCGTTGTAGTTGTTATTTTAGCAATAAATTCTTTGTTTCCATGTTTAACTTGACTAATTGTTTTCATTACATAATTCATTAATATTATGTAAAGCGCTTGGAAATGTTTGCTTCATGGAAAGCGATCATCATTTATCATTTATTATTATTGTCGTTGCAGGAGTTGTTTTTTGTTGTACTTCTTGGTTGAAAAGTATTTGTTTTACAGGAGTAAAAATCGTAGTCACTTAACTTAATCTTTACTGCAAAATAAAATTCTATCAAAATTGATAGTCAAGCATATTGCTCGTTCTTTAAGGCTTATCTTTAATGAATATTTCTAAACGTTGTAATGTTGCTAGCTAAATGTAGTTGTCCAAAAAGAAAAATCAAAATGAATATTTGCCAGATATGATGTTTTTGGTTTAACATAAGGATAGGATACGGTATTGTGGTGTGGTGTGTTAAGGCAAGCCGCACGAGATGGCGATCGATATGAATGCTATTGTTTTCGCTTGGATGACCTTACAAGAATAAACATCAGATGTGGACAAGTTTCTCTTTAATTATTATTATTATTGTTATTATTATTATTATTATTATTATTATTATTATTATTATTATTATTATTATTATTATTATTATTATTATTATTATTATTATTATTACTATTAATATTATTATTATTTATTATTATTATTATTATTATTATTATTATTATTATTATTATTATTATTGTTGTAATTATCATTATCATTATTATTATTATTATTATTATTATTATCATTATTATTATTATTATTATTATTTTTATCCCCGTCATCATCATCATTACTATCGTCACCATTTTAGTAGTAGTAGTAGTAGTAGTAGTAGTAGTAGTAGTAGTAGTAGTAGTAGTAGTAGTAGTAGTAGTAGTAGTAGTAGTAGTAGTAGTAGTAGTAGTAGTAGTAGTAGTAGTAGTAGTAGTAGTAGTAGTAGTAGTAGTAGTAGTAGTTGTAGTAGTAGTAGTGGTAGTAGTAGTTGTAGTAGTAGTGGTAGTAGTTGTAGTAGTAGTGTAGTAGTAGTTAGTAGTAGTAGTAGTAGTAGTAGTAGTAGTAGTAGTAGTAGTAGTAGTAGTAGTAGTAGTAGTAGTAGTTGTTGTTGTTGTTGTTGTTGTTGTTGTTGTAGTGTGTAGTAGTTGTAGTAGTAGTAGTGTAGTAGTAGTAGTAGTAGTAGTAGTAGTAGTAGTATGTAAGTAGTAGTAGTAGTAGTAGTAGTAGTAGTGTAGTAGAAGTAGTAGTAGTAGTAGTAGTAGTAGTAGTAGGTAGTAGTGTAGTAGTGTAGTAGTAGTGTAGTAGTTGTAGTAGTTGTGTAGTAGTAGTGGTAGTAGTTGTGTAGTAGTAGTAGTAGTAGTAGTAGTAGTTAGTAGTAGTAGTAGTAGTGTAGTAGTTGTAGTAGTAGTAGTAGTAGTAGTAGTAGTAGTAGTAGTTGTTGTTAGTTAGTTGTTGTAGTGGTAGTAGTTGTAGTGGTGAGTAGTAGTAGTAGTAGTAGTAGTAGTTAGTAGTAGTAGTAGTAGTAGTAGTAGTAGTAGTAGTAGTATAGTAGTGTAGTAGTTGTGTAGTAGTAGTAGTAGTTAGTAGTAGTAAGTGTAGTAGTAGTAGTAGTAGTAGTGTGTAGTAGTAGTAGTAGTGTAGTAGTTTAGTAGTTGTAGTGGTAATAGTAGTGTAGTAGTAGGTAGTAGTAGTGTTAGTAGTAGTGTAGTAGTAGTAGTAGTAGTAGTAGTGTAGTAGTAGTATGTATAGTAGTTGTTTTGTATGTTGTAGTTTGTGTAGTGTAGTAGTAGTAGTAGTAGTAGTATTAGTAGTAGTAGTAGTAGTAGTAGTTAGTAGTAGTAGTAGTAGTAGTAGTAAGTTGTAGTAGTAGTAGTATGTTTGTTGTAGTAGTAGTAGTAGTAGTAGTAGTAGTAGTAGTAGTAGTAGTAGTAGTAGTAGTAGTAGTAGTAGTAGTAGTAGTAGTAGTAGTAGTAGTAGTTTGTTTGGGTATTACAATATGACGTATCGCTATACACACAGATGAAGTGAAAAACGAGAACGTCGTTGTTGATATAGATGAAGACGATGTTTAATAGATGATGGACGATTGAAGAAAACGATGCAGTGGGATAACAGGACAACGGTAGAAAAACATGTAGAGTAGAAGATTACAGCAATATATACAGTAGTAGCATGTACTCAGGTCGACTGCAAAATATAATATTTTTAAAAATATATATTTTGGTTAGAGAGGTGGGCCTTTGGCCGACCAACCTCCGCTGCACGTCCAACTCGCCTTGAGCATGCATTCACGTAAAATATAAAGATTTTTTTTTAAAACCTACCTCTGTTTCAAAAACTAGCATCTTTCAACTTTCTAAGAAACATTTTGATTTTTCAGAACTTTAGTTCGTTAAAAAAATACCGGCCAATCTGACCCGTTGAGTCGAATGAAAACGAAATTTTGTTGTTTACACGGTTCAAAGGAAATGTCGTAAATAAGCTTTCATGGACTTCCTGTGTTGTTTTTACAGTGTCACGTGACCTTTTTGAGAAATTTGTCGTCTGCTACAAATAATTAGACCGGTAGGGGGTAGATATTTTCGTTGGCGAAGAGAAAAAGTGAGTATTATTTCTTGGACTTGTAGAGAGGCCTAGGGTCCACCAGCAGTCAAGTTGATTGAATAAAAGAAAAAAAGGCCTTTTTTATCCGCCGCCACCACCACCGTGAGAGTGGAGGGGGGGGGGGGGGGGGGTGCATGCCGACGAGAGGGAGACGTGTCGATTGGTGACCTTGGTGACGTAGACATCTCAAGGATGCTGGCAGTTGCAGTTGCAGGTGTTCTTAACCCCTTAACAGCGAAGCTAATTTTTTGCTTTTAGATAGTAGTTTGCTTTTATCTTTATTATTGTTAACCGGGAATACAGCGTTTCCACCAAGAGAGTAGTCAGACTATCGCAACTCGGACTTCAATTGTCTATAATAGTTTTGCCGTTACTTGTCTTTTGATGATAGAAGATTTGGTGTTAGGTCAAAGATCGAATTTCGCCGCTAAAAGGTTGCATTGCTACTGGGTTTGCTATTCCCCCCTACCCACCTTTTTTTTTCTTCTTTTTTTTTCACCTTAGTATTGTTGATTGCTGCTATTTCCTTTTTTATGATTAGCAAGTGCCGTAGGAGTCTCACTGGATGCATGAGTACTGCAATTAACCCTTTGCCAGTGACACTGATTTTTTTGTTTTTCAAATAATAGTCTTCATTTATATTATTTTTTAACGCAGAAAAAACAAACGTTTCCACCATAAGAGCAGTAAGAATATTGATAAAAAGCGCTTTGAGCACGTTGGGTGGATATTGCCCTATATAAAAGCTCAAGTTTTTAAATTGTAATTTGTTTTTTGTCTTTTGATGAAAACGGTAAGATTTTATTTTTGGTCCAAGTAAGATTGATATTCGCCTTTAAAAGGTTAAGTTGTTTTGTTTTTTAAGTTTTTTTTGTTTGTTTTGTTTTTCAAATGCGGATACGCTGCTTCTTCCTTTTTTTTCCTCAACTGGCAAGCTATCGCCGTACTTACCCGCATGGCTTGCACACACAAAAGGATACATCTAAGTCACAAAACATTACATCCAGGTCACAAAATCAGACAACTAGGCCACACATCAAGACATCTCTGTTTCGTTTGTTCCAAGATAGCAAAACAAACCAGACGTCTTGGAGTTCGAAAAAGCTTTCCATAAAATATTTGGTATTTGCAAGACCCCCAGAAAACAATTCCCTATACAGCTCTTGTGCACGGTTACTTATGACCTTGATTTCTTTCGTACCCACCCCCAAAATCCCACTTATTGTGTGGTATAGGCAGAACATAGTAAATAGCTGGACTGCCACATGCGTGACTAAATTGGCCAAAGAGAGAATCTATACTTTGGCATTAGACACCCATTACCTGATGTCTTGGTTTTTAATCCTAGCCTAGTGAGAGAGAGAGAGAAAACAAAACAATCATACATGTATCTGCAAACAACAGAACGTTTTCATTTTACATTGAGATGGGAAGGGGAAGGGATAACATTATGACAAGAGAGAGAGAGAGAGAGAGAGAGAGAGAGAGAGAGAGAGAGAGAGAGAGAGGGGAGAGAGAGAGAGAGAGAGAGAGAGAGAGAGAGAGAGAGAGATGGGCGGGGGGATGGGGGGATAGTAAGGGGGAATGGGTAAAGATGAAAGAAACAATGGGTTGCCTGATGACGTAGATCAAAGGATTGTTACAGCGGTGTTCACGGAGCGTACTTCGTGAAATTTTAACCTTTTACAGTGACATTGATTTTTTTCTCCAGATTGCTTATGCAGAATAAATCGTTTCCACCAAGAGAGCAGTAGTAAGAGTATATTTCGACTCGGGCTTCAATTAAACTATAAATCGCAAAGCTTGTCTTTTAATGATAACATTAAGACTAAGATCTGGAGTTTGGGGAGTGTAAGATGGAATCTCGCCATTAATGGTTAAAATTGTTTTGATTTAAAAAAAACAACTCACACACACACACACACACACACACACACACACACACACACACACACACGAGCGCGCGCGGTCACGACAGCGAGGACCATCACTGACAGAATGTTGCAACGGTAAACCGGTTTACGTGTACATAGATCCTGAGGCTAGATGCCCCGTTACACACACCACACACACACACAGTCTCGCATCCTCTACGAACTAATTTTGCGCACCAATTTTTACTGCACTTATGCACCAAATTGCATACCTATCTAGGGACACTTTTTTCCGTATCTTTTTCTCAATAAACTTTTTAAAAAACCTTTGTTTTGCGCGGCTATTGCGCGGCAGGCGGCTGGCACTAGGGGGCACCAACCTATGGGTCAGACGAGAAAAACACACGATTTAGCGAGGAGTGAATCATGAAAATATTTAGGATATAATTTCAAACACAACTTTTGAAATTCATCAAGGATTGTCTAGTACCGAATGTTTTTTGATAGAAAACAAATGTATCTTCAAATCTAAACTGCTTTTGACGGTAAGCGGTAAGTTTTTATTTATTTTTCTGTCCAAACGAATTATTTGTCCTGGTTATAGAAGCTAAGTATTGGTAACACCGGCTCAGCTCTCTACATTAAATTTTATAAGCAAAATAGGTATAATTCGTCTAATGATAATTAATATGCTAACAAATACGGAGCATCTCCCCATTTGACAATTAAATCATAATCAAATGGAAATATAGACTAGAAAGAAAAATAAACAAAAGTCTAGTACGTTAAAAA
>NC_088363.1:88897335-88967335 GCF_034508935.2 Berghia stephanieae
GTGTATGAAAGTCGAGGTAGACTGATTTTTTGGAATGATCTTTTTCTTCTATTTTTCTTTCTTGCTTTGTCTCCGGTCGAGGTAGACTGATTTTTTCTTTCTTGCTTTGTCTCCGGTCGAGGTAGACTGATTTTTTCTTTCTTGCTTTGTCTCCGGTCGTGGTAGACTGATTTTTTCTTTCTTGCTTTGTCTCCGGTCGAGGTAGACTGATTTTTTCTTTCTATTTTTCTTTCTTGCTTTGTCTCCGGTCGAGGTAGACTGATTTTTTCTTTCTATTTTTCTTTCTTGCTTTGTCTCCTGTCGAGGTAGACTGATTTTTTTCTTTCTTGCTTTGTCTCCGGTCGTGGTAGACTGATTTTTTCTTTCTTGCTTTGTCTCCGGTCGAGGTAGACTGATTTTTTCTTTCTATTTTTCTTTCTTGCTTTGTCTCCGGTCGAGGTAGACTGATTTTTTCTTTCTTGCTTTGTCTCCGGTCGTGGTAGACTGATTTTTTCTTTCTATTTTTCTTTCTTGCTTTGTCTTCGATCGAGGTAGACTGATTTTTTCTTTCTATTTTTCTTTCTTGCTTTGTCTCCGGTCGAGGTAGACTGATTTTTTCATTCTTGCTTTGTCTCCGGTCGAGGTAGACTGATTTTTTCTTTCTATTTTTCTTTCTTGCTTTGTCTCCGGTCGAGGTAGACTGATTTTTTCTTTCTTGCTTTGTCTCCGGTCGAGGTAGACTGATTTTTTATTTCTATTTTTCTTTCTTGCTTTGTCTCCGGTCGAGGTAGACTGATTTTTTCTTTCTTGCTTTGTCTCCGGTCGAGGTAGACTGATTTTTTCTTTCTATTTTTCTTTCTTGCTTTGTCTCCTGTCGAGGTAGACTGATTTTTTTCTTTCTTGCTTTGTCTGGCACCTTTCATAAATACTTGTTCAGATCTTTAACGATTCTGGCCCAGTCTTTCAATAATCGAAGTCTACAGATTATAGGCGCCTAATTAGCTATCGGGTGAGAAATAAATCGGCCGGATCCGTGGTCAATATCATGATGTGACATCTTATTAATTTTCAGTGTGCGGCAATGAAAGCGTTAACTCATTGAGTTAGTTGTCAGTTGTCTCTCTCTAGGGGAGCCAAAGAACAGAGAGAGACAGAGAGTACCAAGGTACTCCCTGAAACCGGAGGTATTTGACTTCGAGATATCACGAAACCGGAATTCCGGCATGAACCGGAAAACTGGCACCCATGTAACTCAATCAATCAGATTTTTGTTACTTTTCAAAATTGGAAAAAAAAATTAAATTAAAAATGAGCATGTGCATATAGTTTTATTCAATGACCATTAACATGTAAAAGTTAAGAATATAGAATATAAGTTGTCTCAAATAAGTGTATTTTATAAATTGCCAATGAGTAAAAGTAACCCCGGTTATACTACGGATATAGTCGATGTCAGTATTGAGTGAGTTAAAAAATAAAAGTAGGGAAGGAAGGTGAAAGTGAAAATGGTGATTGGCATTATTAACTGTCACTGCTCTCATTATTACAATTAAATTGTCGATCATGGGCAGCCTCTTATGGTTCTCACACTACTATATTATGACGATCGACCCAATCAGCAAAGTCTGGTCCGCATTCGTGCACCGTCGCGAACCCGCCTGGTAGCATCGTCACAACACACCGTTCGACTAAATGCTCTGCCGTTTCGGGTTCTTGCCCACATCGGGTACATGTTGGACGGGTCGATCATGTGACTATCCACTTGGCACGTAGAAATATCCAAGTAATCGGATTTTAGCAGGCTTTGTATTCAATAAGGACCGTTTAAAAAAAAAAAAAACCCAGTTAACTGCCGTACCATGTACTGTAAAAGTATGTATTTTAAAAAAATAATTGAGCTTTTATATAGCGCAATATCCACTAAATGTGCTCAAAGCACTTTACCAGGGGTCCCTGGTCAACAGCAACATTTAACATATAATACAGGACAAAACGCCTGTTAGGCGGTGTTATAATTTTTTCGGACAAAGACAACGATGTTAACGGGCAGGTACTAATTTTACACCTGAGTACGGTGAGAGAATGTGAATAAAGAGCCTTCTCCAAGGACTCAACTATGCGCCGAGCGAGGCTCGAGTCCAGGACCTTCCGATCCGAAAGTGAGTGTTATACCACAAGACCACATAGCCGCACAAAAAAAAAAATAAAAAAAAAAAAAATTGACGATCGATTTAAATGAACCTTATTTTTTTTTTCGCGATATCCCAGATTTTAGAGTTTTGGCCAAGATGAGAGTCATTAAAATCGATCGATATTTGAAGGATGAGATTTCTGGCCAATTTTTTTTTAAATACATCTTTTTCCAGAGAACCGCAATTAACTGGTTAAAACGATTGTTGTCATATTTTAATCCCATTTGAAAACATCCCGGTAAAAAGAGGATTTGTTTCTTTGCTTTCAAGGGTTTAAACCGAGACTGAAATACAGAAGAAAGAAACCTAAAGAAATGGCAAAATGGTTTGAATAGCAGACGATGAGTATCTAGGTCAGGCCATTTTGTGCGGCTATGTGGTCTAGTGGTATGACACTCGCTTTCAGATCGGATGGTCCTAGGTTCGAGCCTCGCTCGGCGCATAGTTGAGTACTTGGAAAAGACTCTTAACTCACATTCTCTCAACGTACTCAGATGTAAAATGAGTACCTGGCCGTCAACAGCGCTGTCTCTGTTGAAAATAAATTGTAATATCGCCTAACAATAACAGGCGTTATGTCTCGTTTTACATGTTACGTGTTGCTGTTGGTCAGGGACCCTTTGTAAAGCGCTTTGGGCACATTTAGTGGATATTGCCCTAAATAAAAGCTCTTAATGTCTAGTGTTTTAATGTCAAGTCAGTGAACACCCTCTCGCTGACGTTTATTTGTAATATAACTTAAATTAAATTTCGTACCGTTACCGCAGTATCTTACTTCAGTTGGCCAATTAGGTCTCATTAAATTTTCTCTCACAGACTTCGAATGTTAGGCAAACCAACAAAACTCAAATGTTATATTCACCAACTAGTCACTGCATACGCATGGAGCTCCGTATCAGCTTCGTCTCGGGTGAGGTTTTTTAAATATGAACGGGGGAGGGGGGGGGGGGGGGCAATAAAGCGGAATAATAAAGAAGAGTTAAAATAGCCTAAAGCTAGTAATCGCAAATTCAAATAATGATGATTTGGTGGAGGTAAATTCAAGAACATCGTAAGTACAAATTACCGTATTTGATAGAATAGTTACAGAAATAATTTCTCTCACAAGAGAACGTGTCATTGCTTAGAATTAGAATGTTAGAAATTGCGGAGTTTCAAGTTTACCACATCACCACATCGTGTGTAATAAATCGGATCAAGCAATACTTTTAGTTTTAGGCAATAATAGCGCCAAGGAAACGTTTCGATTTAGATAGGACTCAAATTCAAATGGCGCTTCCGACACTTTCCTCTTCGGGGAACGAGACAAAACATGGGGAAATGATGATGATGATACTAGGCTGCTACTGCTAGAAGCTGTGGACTGTATAAAGTAATAAACAAAAATGAATATATAACAGCTTCAAAACAGAATAAAATAACCGATACGGAACGTTTCGGGCTCAAAGCCCTTATTCAGGCAACAACAACAAAAAAATAGATATAACAGCTTCAAAAAAAAAAAAAAGAACACAAAACCAAACACGTAACTTTTCGAGCTCAAAACCCTTCTTCAGCCAATTAAAACAATTATAGCATAACTACATAACCTAGGAACCCAGATAGACTACTATCTTAGTATTTGTTTGTTATATTGTTCTTTTTTTTAAAAGCTGTTATATAATTCATTTTTGTTTATTGCTTTTTATAGTCCAGTTTCTATTTCTAGCAGCTTTGTTTTACAAGAGTTTTTCAAAAAATAAGAATTATATAACCAGTATTCATACATGCATCATTACCCTCATTTCGATGAAAATATTCTTAATAAATGTATATAATAATATGACCTTAAGTAGTCTTTGTTATCAGGAGACACATCCCGACAATGGTGGTATGGTATTGATTATCACACAGATAGCGTGTTCAACTCATACCCATCTCATACTCATACTACTCCTTTGGCATTTGATCAAGTGGCTGCCGGATTTAAAGCTCAGCTCAAAAGCATAGTAGAGTATTGATTTTTAAGGCAAGGACAGCTGGACAAACAGCATTAAAAAATAAGTCAATACAACTCAACTCAAAACATGTCAACCGAACGCCAAAATCGTGTTTATTTGATATTTTTGTACAGCCTCTCTATCTCTCTCTCTCTCTCTCTCTCTCCTACATACATACACTCAAAACACACACACACACACTTTCGAGTTCCCACAGACTAGCATAATGCTTACTTACAGTCTTTTAATAACAACCTTGGTATTGAGTTCCAACACTCCTACTCCTACCCTTTTTTTACTTTCAGCAGTCATTATCTAAATCACCATATCAATCTCATGCATATTGAATTGCCTGAGTTGTTGCTCCTTTATCATTTTAAAAAAATAAATGCATTTCGTTAAGGTTTCCGAGATTTTTATAAAATGAATAACATTAACATAAAAACAATAAATGCTAAGCTGAATGCAAATGATCAATTTATAACAATTTCGGTAAAATCAGGATAAGCAAAACGTCACATCCTGATTGGTTCAATCAACAAATAAAGGCTGGAAGAAAGCAGGAGAGAGTGGTGGGGGGAAGGGCGGGGGGCTAATGACTGATGTAGGTAATTTGAATAATTTGATAAAAGTTTGGGATTAAATAAATGACAATGATAAATTATATACTTAATCAAATGACATAATTTTCTTTCTTTCCATTGATTTTGTTTTTATTGTAAAAGCAAAATGTGCTATCTGTTGTCTTATTTCAAACCTTGGTGAGCGAAGGTCATAAAAATAAAGACACAGGCAGCATGACCATGATTATGTGACATAATTAACTCTATTCCATCAGTGTAGTTGTCTGAGAAGTCGCCGGGCAATCAACTGGACAATCAAGTATATTAATATTGCAATAATAAATTTTTGGTCTTTGTTTTGTCTGTTTTTAGGAGTTTTACAGCCCATGTGAGACTTTTAGGTCACCTTGGCACCATTACAAAAGAAGAAAGTGGGATAGTCAAACAGATCATTAAGGTAATTTAAGAACCACTATAAAGGAAGATACTAGAATGACCAAAAAATCATAGATTTAGCTGGGCTATGCGACCAAGTTCCGAAGAAAATGTACGACAAGGAAAAAGTTCGCATAAAAGTACGTTATAGAGCAATTGGTTCATTTGTTTGGTCTCTGAGACTACCGACCTAAAAACTCCACCAAAATACAATCACAGAATCCCAGCATGAGAAAGCGAGAGCGAGATAGGTATTAACATTTTTAGAAAGCATAAATATGCTCAAAATATATAAGCATGAAAAAGAAATGATTTAGAAGGAAAAGGACAGTAAGCGATGAACAAAGAAAGCAAATGAATGGGGTTTAGAGACGCTGCAAGTGGTCACACATCCAACAGAATGGAGGATAATAGACCATTCATGCTTATGTGTTGTTTGAATAACAATTTTTTTTTTTTTTAAAAAGATGATTTAAGAACATGTTAAGGACCCCATTCTGACTGATTATAGATAGTATGCGCTTGGTTAAGAAGATCACAACATTGCCAAGTATAATGGACCAACACACAAAACTAGATGCAACCATAAACGTTCATAGACTGGTTAATATAGTTTAGTGAGAATTACTCAAAACCGCGGATGGCAAAAAGCAATAACAAAGACCCAAGTGACATCAACTTCATTCTATCTATATCTTTAACCCCCCAAAAATGCTTAATATTTATTCCCCATTATTTTCATATTTACTGGACCTGAAAAGACCTTAAAATGTTGCAAATGCTGTAAAACTCTTAAAAGCAACCACCAACCAGCCCAGTTCTAAAATAAATATTTTCCTTGATTTTGTTCAAGCACATTACTTACAGCAGAATCATGTGGCTATATTTTATTGTGCATCTTGATTAATGAAAGCATAACAAGAATTCCAAAATTGAATTTAAAAATCATGAAACAATATAAACATGAATAATCCAAACATCTAAACTGAAAATAACCAGTGATGTTAAAATAACAGCTACTCCAAACTATGACCTCCCAAAATAATATTTGAATATTAAGACGAAATAAGGGTTAAAGTCTACGGTTCTATCTTTTTCACTTTACTTCAATGTCGAAGATCAGGTAAATAAATAGAATTGGCTACTATTAACACAATACTCGAGGATTAATTTCTAGGGGATTAATTTTTAAAATTGACAGTTAGTTTAAAGTTGTATCTACTGCAGGTCAGATTGGCAAATGTCACAAAAATTGGGTTTTGTTCTGTGTTGCCCTTTTCATTTTCACAAAACATTGCTATGACATGCCATTCATTGCTGGTTGTTGTGTAAAACAAGAACAATTTATAACGAATGATGGGCGTTATAGTTATTTTGCCTGGTATAAAACTCAAGGTGATCAGACTCAAACAAATGACGATAACTACACCCTGAAGTTCAAGTAAAAAATTATTTTTAAAAACATAAACCAAACAAAACTACAAATTTGATATCAAGTAACAGAGCAACCAATTTTTTTTTTTTTTAGAACAAACGTGTCAAGAAATGGAAGTCTTGTGGTAAATTATTTAAAAAGTCTGTTAAATATTATTTCACTCATTTCCCTGGTTATATTATTTATCTCAATCATCAGCTCTGAATGAAAGGCAGACATAGGATTCTGTAAATAAACTCGGAGTCAAGAACCCTTTCTTCATCAGTATAAAAAAAAACAAATTGAAAATAAGAGATAAAAGTCAGTTTGGAGTCGCTTCTATCAAAGTTTCAAACTAGAAACATTTAACAAACTTTGATTCATAACAAAACCATGAATTACAAACTGTATTGAAGATTATTTTTTATTCCCATTATCTCAAAATAAAAATAATGAAGTGCCATGATGATGACTGGTAAATGAATAGGATTGTTAAAATACGACTATGATGTAACGATAAAGAGAAATGATTACGATTCTATTTGTGACCTTTCAGAACTTGATGAAACATTTGATTTAATAAATCATTTTACAACGGTTATGGTAGTAAAAGTGCACATTAGTCATTGATCATTTTTTAAAAATTGATTTACAATATTAAAATTCCTTTTCCTGTACTTCTCTATAAAATTAATACATATTTGAAGCAAAACTTAATTAGAGTAACAATGGATTGGACTCAAAAAGTTTTATAAATTGAGTACACAACATTCTATGCAAGGTCTGGAATAATCAATCACATGTTAAAAAGGGGAGAGGGAAACCTATGGCATTCTTTTTTTTTTTTCTCAAAAATAAAAATAAAAATATTGCACACTGGGCTGCTTTCTTCAACAAAACAAATTTTTTTTAAAAAACCGTCTTAAAAAGTCGTCAATCGCTAACAATATTCATAGAATCTGCCGGAAGAGGTGAAAATGTTTTTCTTAAAAAAATAAAAATCAAAGTTAAAAAAACAAAACAAAACAAAACAAAAACAACCCCTAAATCTATTGGAAGTAAGTAGGAAAGTGAAAGCCCAACCTTCGACTTCATTACTATACAATAAATGCTCATTATCTATTGCTTTTGTTAGTTGAATACAGTTTATAACACATGACCAGGAACAATAATAAACCCCAGAGAGTGCCTGTAAAATGCATTTTGCCATCTTAATATCCATAATGACAATTTCACAACATTTTCTTATTTACTTCTTTTTTTCTGCTTCGCTTAAGATAAAATATAAACAAACATTTCCATTTTAAAATAAAATCATAGATGGAACTGGTAGCTCTGAAAATTAGATTTAAAAAATCAAACTAAAAACTTGAAATAAATTCTTGGTATTTTGTAACTTTTTATTGACCCATAATGCACCAAAAATGGTAACCAGGTAGAATTATGTGACACAGACCCAACAAGTTTGTTTTTAAAAAACATGGAATCACTCAATTTTACAACATTCCACACACTAATTGATGGGCACCAGCATGCTTGGTCAATCCAGCAGTATATTCACTCTTCTTATGATGACACGATGTTATTAAATTACACTTATTAATCATGAATATTTTACAGACAAAACAATTACTACACATTTCATTCCACCCATGTCAAATTCTCTTTGTTTAATTATCATTAGCATATCAAGTATTTTGTCTATGTACATGTAACAAAGTTGCAACAAGTAAAATATCAAAGTCTAGTGATAAGCTAGAATTACCAATCAATCTACAATACAATTTGATTCAGATTCAATGTGCTATTCTTGGCTTTGATGTTATAAACTGCACAAATGAACATTATAAGGGACTGAGACTTGAAATATTTCCTTACCAACTACTAGAAAATCGTCACATTCGTTACGATGCAACCAAAATTTTTCTCAATCAAATTTCTTTAGTACATCACAAAATTTTTGAAAAACAACTTTTGTTACGGTTATAAGAACTTAATGCTGTGTTGTAAAGTTTGTTTTGCTGTACAAAAATTTTGTATAAATAGCATGTACTTATTCCTTTTCAGCTTGAGTTTTTTAAAAAAAAAAGGTTTTATGTTGGATGAGTATGACGTTTTGAGGAAAATCCAGAAAATGGTTGGTAAGGAAAGAGTTAAGTCTTTAGAATAAACCTAGTCTTCATAAAGATTTAAACAGACGACAGGCAAAAGTTAAGTCAAGTCTCTTCCAGCAATCTACAACCCAACAAGACTATCTTTATTCTATCACAATATCGACAATGTAAATAAATAAATACAAATTGAGGCTGATTTCGTCTAGAAATGAAATGGTCATGAATTTCTATGCAGCAGGTTTTCCTCCGATAAGAGATGTTCTGTAAATCAAAGACAAAAAAAAATATTTTTTAAAATAATCAAATGCAAAGCAATCCCAGTTCCAGATACAAGCTTTTCAGAGACAAACAAGACTTGGGGAATTTTGGGGGAAAAACAGGGATTTAGATAAAGATGTGATAATTATGATGATGGTGAAGGTGAAAGAGGTGGATTTGAAAATGATGATGATGATGATGATAATGATGATGATAATGATGATGATGATAATTATGATAATGATGATGACGACGATGATGATGGTTTTTCTGAATTTAATGAGGGGTCTGCAGATATTTCTAAATTTTTATTTCAACCATTCATCATGACTGTACCTTAACACCAAATCAATATAAGAGCAGACCTGCCAAATTGAAAACTTCAATTTTAGTAATTGTTATGTCAATTTTTAGTAAGTTGAAAAGGAAATTCGTACTAATTTCTGAAATTGTGTATGAACAACCACAACATTATTATTGTTATTAGTAGTAGTGTTAGTAGTAGTAGTAGTAATAGTAGTAGTAGTAGTAGTAGTAGTAGTAGTAGTGGTAGTAGTAGTAGTAGTAGTAGTAGTAGTAGTAGTAGTAGTAGTAGTGTTGTTGTTGTTGTTCTTCTTCTTCTTCTTCTTCTTCTTCTTCTTCTTCTTCTTCTTCTTCTTCTTCTTCTTCTTCTTCTTCTTCTTCTTCTTCTTCTTCTTCTTATTATTATTATTATTATTATTATTATTTAAGTATTACTAAGAATTAAAAATTCGTAATTTTCCATAAAAATTCGTATTTGCCCATGAAATTTGTCTAAAATTCATAAGATTCGGCAGGTATGTAAGAGACTTTATGAGAGACTAAGTTGAGAATAAAGTACTTCATTGTTTGTTTGTTTGTTTTTTAAGGGTTTTATGGTACTTGCAACACATTTAGGTCACATCAGCGCCAGTAAAAAGGAAGACAGTGGGATAATCAAAAGTTCTAGAATTACAATTAAAACACACAAGAAAAGATAAGACAAAGGGGAATTGGTTCAAATAGGAAACAGATGTAGATTCCAAGAGCACACACTATCAGTGTACTTAGTTTGAGATCACTAAATGTCTAATCCAGACACAAGCACAGGTCCCCACCAAGAGCAAAACACTCAAATGTTTACAAATCATACATATAAAGTACATCATTATATGTTACAGTGAATGACATAATCAGTCGGATGGTGAAAAGGTTTGAACTGAGATATTGTCAATTTTAGTTAGAAGGTCAATTGTTATCAAAAATGAGTCCTTGTCATAAATGATTAAATCAACCCTTTTTGTACATCTTTGGGAAATATCTAAACTTAACTTCACTTCTAAATATTTTTTACAACTAGTCAAGTTGAAAAAGTATGAAATTTGAGAAAAGTTGCTGGATACGTTTCCCATACATCTGACCATAACTTCATGAAAAATCACCCGATTCATTTCAAATAAAGATCAAACTGTTCTGGGGAGCATATTCTTTCAGAAAATGAAAAAATAAATATGCAAATCCAAAATTTTCACCTTCCGACTGATTATGTCATGCACTGACATATATACTTCTGTGTCAACTTACTTTGCTGTGGAAGTCGAATAGTTTCTGTGTCTGAGAGGATGACTTGATGAAGTCTCCCTCTAAACTTGTAACGTATATACAGTCTCTTCTCCTCGCTGATAAAAGGGTCGTAAAATCCTGGCAGTCCACTCTGTTGTACACAGAAGTCACAAGAAAATCTATAATTAGCGACTTTCAACCATTTAAGTGTTGAGCATGATTTATAACAAAAGAGAAAATGTAACTTCAATACACAATATAGACACCGTTTTCACTACTTTTGTTATGTGGTTTTATTAGATTCTACTTATACTTCAATATTTTTTAATCTGAGCTTTTAGATATCCAAGAAATCCAAAATCACAAGTGCTGTTTTAAGCACAAGTCCCTCAACCCCCTTAGAATTTTTCTCTCTGATACACTGTTTTTTTTTTTTTTAAATCAAGAATCAAGAAAGAAAATTTTTTAAATAAACAATTTTAAACAAAATACGACCACCCTCTCTAGTCCGAGTTTAAAAAAAAAAGAAATGAATTAATAAATTCAAATTCATGGTCTGGTAACAAACCGATCTAGCCTTAATGCTTCAGAGCATTGAATATTAAAGACATTTCTTGAATACTAGTATCGACAATAAATCAGAATCCTTTTGATCACTGAAAATTGTAAGAATTCACAATCTATTGTAAAAAACTTTTACAATGAGAAATTTGAGACAGGCTTGCTTTATCCTATTGCTCTATTTACATTATGGGATGAAATCATAAATCTAAATGATGATTAACAATGCGGCTATGTGGTCTAGTGCTATGACACTCGCTTTCGGATCGGAAGGTCCTGGGTTCGAGCCTCGCTCGGGACATAGATGAGTCCTTGGAAAAGGCTCTTTACTCACATTCCTCACCGTATTCAGGTGTAAAATGAGTACCTGGTCGTTAACAGCGTTGTCTTTGTCCGACAAAATGCAATGTCGCTTAACAGGCGTCATGTCCGGTCCTACAAGTTAAATGTTGCTGTTGACCAGGGACCCCTTGTAAAGAGCTTTGAGCACATTTAGTGGATATTGCGCTATATAAAAACTCCAAATAAATGAATAGATATCTTTCCGGATATGTGTAATTGGACCAACTAAAAGTTTCACTACATACTTTGGATGATGTCTCAGCAATGATCAGTTTGGAGTCTTTGACCAGAGACTGGACTTGAATGGTCACATCAATGCATGCTGGACCCATTATTTCTCTGAAATAAACACGAACAAAGAAAGGCATTTTAAAGACCGCTATCTATACTCACAAAGGGTTTGAGATTATAGGTGGCTTACGGTTAACAATTAAAAAAAAATACTCAAGGTTAATGCAATCTTAATTTCTTATCTTAAAAAAATATATCTAAAATATAGAATAACATCTGGAAAGAATATAACATGGCCTCTCTCTTTATAAGTTTGGGATTGGCTTTATCAATTCAGAAAATCTTTCCAGCGGTGCAGAAACGGGAACAAAATAGATAAATTTATAAATAATACATCTCTAGGGCTATGTGGTCTAGTGGTATGACACTTGCTTTCGGATCGAAAGGGCCTGAGTTCGAGCCTCGCTCGGCGCATAGTTGAGTTCTTGGAAAAGACACTTTACTCACAGTCTCTCACCTTACTCAGGTGTAAAATGAGAACCTGGCCGTTAACAGTGTTGTATCTGTACGGAAAAAAAAATGTGAAGTCGCCTAACAGGCGTCATGTCTCGTTCTACATGTTACATGTTGCTGTGGTCAGGGACCCTTTGTAAAGCGCTTTGAGCACATTTAGTGGATATTGCGCTATTTAAAAGGTCAACTTTTTTTTTCTTTTTAGTTCACCAAAAAGTGAATGATATGCACAAACCCGTCATCACTTGGTTGGAGTTTCCCATAGAGTGCCTTGATGATAATCAACCCTGATTTCCTTTCCTCTGCCTCCATATTCCTGTCATAGGTCTCTCTCATCAGCTCAACCTTTGTGAGGAAACAAAATATGAACTAGAAGATCTCAAAGCAATGACAACAGGAAAAACTATATGTGTTATCTGGTGTGTAACTATGATAGAAAAGACACAGCCCTTGTACCTTCTTTATCATAATAATAATAAATAATAACATTTATTCATTTCTAGAGGGTTTATTCCATGGGAAAACCAGAGCAACACAGGCGTCAGTGAATTTGGGCGAGGGGACTGACTTGCTCAATGGCACATCTAACTAAAATATTTTTTATTATTGTTATTATTATTATTATTATTGTTATTATTATTACTATTATTATTATTATTATTATTATTATTATTATTATTATTATTATTATTATTATTATTTTATTACTATCATCATTACTATCAGTATTATTATCATCATTATTACAACTATTTTAATTACTTTTTTTCCTCTATTACAAGAGCTGTAACCTAACAATAATTGCCTATTTGGACAATAAAGATTATTATTATCATTACTATGATTAATAAACAAATAAATGACAGTGACAAATTTTAAAAAGCAATAAAGATCATAATAATATCAGTAACTGAAAAACATGCAGGTGTTGTTTGTCTAAAATTCTAGACAAAGATCCAGTCCAGCTATCTGAAAATAAAGTTGTTACAAAATTAACTGTTCCCAGTCAAATGGAAGGGTTCATCCTACATGCACAGCTAGTGTTCTGGACCAAAAAACGTCATAATCCGTCCACACGATAAGTGTTGCTGTTGGTTAGGGGACCCTTTGTAAAGCATATTGAGCATGTCTAGTGAATGTTGCGCTATATAAGTGCTCTAATTTTTATGGGTCTTTTTTACATCTAATATTACAAAACCAAAAAAAAAAAAACAAAGGAAAAAAACAAAATTGACTGGCTGCAAGGAGAGCTAATACCAAAAAGAGCTACTCACCATTAAGTTTGACTTCACTTCCATGGGTATAAATTATATATTATGCCCCAAAATTTCTGATGCATATTTAATTTAAAGAATGTCAACAAAAAGCAATGCATAATAAACAAAAGAAAGCTCCTTACAGCTCTTTCAGCCTCTTTCTTTCGCTCTTCCACCTGCTCTGCATGCTGCTCTTTTTGTTTTTCTATTTCCCTGTGAACAAAACAGTTAAAGCTTTCAGATTCATTTCTAGTGACACAAAGCTGTAAAGTTGCCAAACTTAAAATGACCTCAAAATCTAAATTTCCGACCTCAAATAATTTAACATGAAAATCAAAATGGTAAAAGTTAAGAGGACACTCCACTCATTAATCATTATCATCACTGTATCACCATCATTCTGTCACCTAAAACAATGTCACAATATAATAATATCATGATATCATAATTTCTACAAAATGATAAGGAAGAAATCAAAATCACCAACCTTTCTTTCTGTTGTTTCAAGTACGGTGCGATAATAAGGTTCTTAATAATGAAGAATGACACAGAAGGAATGACACTGCCGTAGAAGATGGCACTGGGGGTGATGTCTTGGGATAAATGGACAGGGAAGAAGAAAGTCTGTTGGCCCCGAAGGATTCTAGCGGATGAAATGAAAAAAAAAAGTAATAATAATAATAAACAAACAACAGAAAAACACAATAAAAAAAAAAATTAAAAGAAGCAAATTCATCGTATAAAGTAAAACCTCAAAATATGACATCTACACTGCCGTTTTATTAAAGAACACAGTAGTGCCATATGGTTAACATTGCATATACTGTGTTTTTAATAACAACGGCAGTACAGGACACAAGAACAAGCTGTAGAGAAGCTGTATCAAATGGTAAAGACTGTATTCTTCCATAGCCAGGCCAGAAATGCATTTCTTCAATTACCACTCTTTTTCTATAATAAAACACTTTTTAATAAATTCTTTATAAGTCATCTCCTTTTAAAATCAAAAGACAAATATGACATTCAAAAGTAATACAGCGTCCATATCTTACTTCAGTTTGAGCTGCACTCCATGAGGCACCCCTACAATCAAGGTCCCTCCAACATGGCTGAAATCTGTGATCTTTTTCTCCACTGTACATTCCAACATTGAGCCAAGTGTACCAACCCTGAGGAGTTACGAGAAATTTGTTATTGTAAACATGTATTTATATATATATATATACTGTGTTCCAAAAGTTGTCCAATATTTGATGTGTTTTAATTTTTCACTAATGCTTTTTTACAAGTTTTCTATAGTTCCCATGCGTTGCCCACACAATTTTTCTGCTACTGTGTTGTCTTAACCCATAGAGGCCCGGTGTTTACTAAAAAAAATTCCCCCGAGGCCCAGTGTAAGGGGCATAACTCTTAACAAAAAATACCAACACAAAGTTAAAAAATTATTAAACGAGAACCAAATGACATAAAATTATAATTTTAATTCCTTTTATAGCCAGATAAATTTGCTTTCGAATGATATATAACATGACATGTTTTGATTTCAATAAATTGGGAAAAAAGTATTAAAAAAAAAAACTCGTTCCCCGCACCCCCATTCCCGTCATTTTCGTCAATCTCGGACTCCGATTCAGTGTCCGAATCACCTTGATCAGGTGCTAACGCCTTGTCTTGTCCATCCCCACCATCGTTTACATCTTCTCTTTCTAGTTCGATATCGCTTTCATTTCCAAAATCCTCTTCATCGTCCACACCACTCTCCAAAACATCATTTCTAGCGCCACGCAACGTACGGGAATGCTATTTTTCTGAATTCGATTACTCACTTGTTATCAACGATATAAACGTGCGGTAAAAACGAAACGGAAATAGAACGATCGCATTACGTTTACGATGTTTCCGGTTTAGAATAAAACGAAGTGATTCGTTGCAATAACAAAGTAAACATGATCCGTTTTTTCTCAGGGGCCGCGGGCGATGACGGGCGATGCGGGCCTCAACAGTCGCGGGCGACTCCAGGGGAAGCGGGCCTCTATGGCTTAAAGAATGAAAACAACTCACCTATTTCCATGCCATGTGGTAAAGTCGATAAAATCGTATTTTGACTTATAAAATCAAACCGTGTTTCAACACAAAACACACTTAGTGAGTACACAATCCAAATCCAGTATTGATTTTTAAATTTTAACTAAAACTTTTATTGTGGCTTTATAATTCAACATGGTAAAATTGGATAATTCAGCGCGTGGTAGTGCAATTGGTATGATTAATTCTGGGATTGAAATTTCTGTTGTTTCCAGGTATTTTGTCGCGTGTAAAAAGATTATTCAAAGTTTAAACCCTCGTTTTAATGACACTGGTTTAGTAAAAGACAGCCCAAGAAGTGACAAGCCAAGGGAGACAACCGATGAATGGACATGTGGATTTTACACCTACAGACAAAATCCATTTTTTGACAATTGCATACACTGCTAGGAATGCAGATGCGTCTAAGAACACTGTGCTAAGACATTTTGAGAGCTTGGATTGTTGAAATCCTTATTCCCCAGATTTTGCTATACATGGCCAAGCATGGAGCAACATTTCAGCAGGACAGTGCTAGGTCACACATGAACTTCTTCAAAGTCACAATATTGAGGTTTTAAACTAGCCATCAAGATCCCCTGACTTTAACCCTCTCCCTACAAGGCTTTTTACCTGTATTCGCCTACAACGTGGGTCTTTTTTTGACCCAGACTTCTCAAAGAGAAAAAAAACTCTTTACCCCCCTCTTCCTACAACGTGGGTCTTTTTTGACCCAGACTTCTCAAAGAGAGAAAAACTCTTTACCCCCCTCTTCCTACAAGGTGGGTCATTTTTGACCCGGGGTATAAAATAACAGAAATACATCTTTTATGCTTATATTGTGTACAATGCTGCCATTTTCAATAGAAAAAAGATGTGCGCATCTTTTATACTGATATGATAGGGGTTCGAATCTCATATAAATATGCGGTTTAAGTTGTTCCATGAGTCCTAATTATTAGTATATATATGTATACTGTATATAATATATATATATATATATATATATATATATATATATATATATATATATATATATATATATATATATATATATATATATATAATATTATATGAATAAAGCATTTGATAGGATACTATTGTTTGTTTGTGGGGTTTTACGTCGCTTTTAACACATGGTAAGTCATATCAGCGAGTGTTATATTTCACATTCATTTTTGTGCTGCCACACAGAGACATGGTATAGCACAACACATGCCTCATTCGATCACAGTATACTGATACCAAGCCAACCGTCTTAGTAATAGTACTAATCCCATGATGCCGAGAGTTAGGCGAGACTGCTACTGCCGAGCAGTGGTAAATGTTTACAGTGGAAACCATTTATAACAGGCCTGGATATAGCAGGGATCCGGCTATAACAGGGATACTCTAAACCCACATTTTTGGTTTTGTTTTCTTTATCTATGTAATATTTTATCGGATATAACCGGGAATCGGATATCGCAGGGATTTTTCTCCACCTCCACCATCCCTGTTATAATCGGTTTCCACTGTATTTTAGATTATAGGAATAAGCCTTCACAAAAAATATAAGAAAAACTAGAAAATTTATTAACTCAGATTAACTTGGATCAAAGGTAGATCAAATGGAAACAGTATGTAGCTTTCAATTGGAACAAGCTGTACATAAGGGAGCGTTCACATATTACGTCATCAAAAATTTGCCCTTTTTAGACCCCCCCCCCCCCCCCTCCCCCAAGTCATCACTTGTCATCATTGACCTGACCCCCCCCCCCCCTCCCCCAACAGATGATGAAGTCATCTAATTTAATAAAAACTAAAAGATAACTTTAATTTCACAATATTTATTATTCATTTTTCAAACCATAAACATTGATCATCAACGTTTGATAAAACACATTCAGACATTTTATTAATTTCAGAAACTGTTGATAATTTATGTTTTACGATACAATGGGGACATAAAATTTAAATTTGCAAAGATAAAATCTAACAAACATTATTTAAATTAGGCTACTTGCTGCAGGTACAATTTAAAAAATTTCAGAAAGTGTAATTTAAAATAGAAAAGGAGGCAAATTATTTTATAGCATATGAGTCTTTTAGTGGAATGAATTTCTGTTTCAATTTCCAAACATAAAATTAATTGATTCAAAAATGTTTCTGCCTTGGACCTTTGGCAATGTAATATAAATAGTATCATCAATTTCATCTTCATCGTCATCACTTTCTCCCATTTGCTGTTCTTCTTGTATGCCGCATTTTCGTGAATGGTCTTTCATTGCTGTGATCGAGGAGTGATACAATGAACATTTAGGGCAAGTTCGCCTTTGAGAAGTGATACCCCTTTCCCATCTTGTTTCTTGAGGGACGGGCAATACTCATCATAGTTTCAAGTTTCAAGTTTATTCAATATTAGGCTTTCGCCAATAAATCAACAATTTGATGCCAACATACATGAAGGTGAAAAAAAAAAGGTAAATGGAACCAAAAATTAAACTGATACACCACACAAAAATACAACAATCGTAATAACATCAATACGTTCAATAATAATAATAATAATAATAATAATAATAATGATGATGATGATGATGATGATGATGATGATAATAATAATAATAATAATAATAATAATAATAATAATAATAATAATAATAATAATAATAATAATAATAATAATAATAATAATGATGATGATGATGATGATGATAATAATAATAATAATAATAATAATAATAATAATAATAATAATAATAATAATAATAATAATAATAATAATAATAATAATAATAATGATAATAATAATAATAATAGTAATAATAATAATAATAATAATAGTAATAATAACAACAACAATAAGAAGAAGAAGAAGAAGAAGAATAAGAAGAAGAAGAAGAAGAAGAAGAAGAAGAAGAAGAAGAAGAAGAAGAAGAAGAAGAAGAAGAAGAAGAAGAAGAAGAAGAAGAAGAAGAAGAAGAACAACAACAACAACAAGAATATCAATAATAATAACAATAATAATATTACCATAATCCCCACACCCCAATCATCACCGTTACCACCACCACCATTACCATTATCACTACCACTATCACCATCACTTTTACATTTCCAATCAGTTTTTCTCATTTAAAAAAAAAAAAAAAAAAAAAAAAAAAAAAAAAAAAAAAAAAAAAAAAAATTAAAAAAAAAAAAAAAAAAAATAAATAAATAAATAAATAGACAAATAATAATAATAATATAATAATAATAATAATAATAATAATAATAATAATAATAATAATAATAATAATAATAATAATAAAATATTGATACCCATCACAACAGACCTCCTCACTACCACGAAAATTCCCGTAGTACTACGGCTAAATCCCGGGCTGGATATAATAAAGGTTTTTAATTAAATGTCATTTCTTGAAAACGAAGTTCTGGTGCCAGAGCTATCACATAGAGTTAATATTTTTCCCCACGCATTATAAGGACAAACTGGTGGTTTTTAAGGGTAGTTAAAATGTCTACATCGTCATCACTTTCTCCCATTTGCTGTTCTTCTTGTATGCCGCATTTTCGTGAATGGTCTTTCATTGCTGTGATCGAGGAGTGATACAATGAACATTTAGGGCAAGTTCGCCTTTTGAGAAGTGATACCCCTTTCCCATCTTGTTTCTTGAGGGACGGGCAATACTCATCATAGCAATTTATCTTTAGCTGTTTTGAACAGCTGTTTTAGCTTTTTTAACAAATGCAGCCCACATTCCAATTTTTCTTGCAGATATGCTTGCTGCCTTTGCACGCCATTGGATGATCATGTTATCAGCTTTTTCTCTGTCCACAACTTTATTGGCCTTAAGCCCATTCCATAATGCTTGGGCCTTTGCCAATGCAAGTTGGCGCTTGTCATCAGGATGTGCCTTTAAATAGGCATCAACAAACTTTTCATAGAGATGTGTATTACTCAAGGAATTTACCCAATGGAAACCGTACGGTGCTCTTATTGGCTAACCAACCAGCGGCCTCGATGAGAAAAATATCCGCCATTTTGCTGTTGGCTGGGAATCGCGTTACTATAGTAAACAAGCGCTGATCGGCCGTTCATGAAAACAAGTTGCTGCTCGCTCGTTTAACTCAAAATTATTCAAAACGATCTCTCTAAAATGATATAAATGTGACTTCTTAAGGTTTTCTTCACGATCAAAACCACACAACATTCTATTAATGATTACGTCCGAGGCAAAAAGGAATATTGACAGGTCGACCGAGAGTTGAACTCGTGAGACGACAAACATCAATGCGAAGTGTAGCGAGAGTCAAGCTATTGTTTGTCTTGTCCTATTCTATATAGAGAAAAGGATAAATAGTATAGCCTCGTGCGTGAGTGGTTGCGTGTCATAGTCTTGTTTTTACATGTGTTTCTGTTGTTTATGTGTGTAGTGATGACTCTCTCACACTCAATTTCAATGCCGAAAGAGGAATTCCCGCACACAAGAAAGGGGAATTGGGGTGGTATTTGGCATACATATTGTATAGTATCTAGTTCTAAATAGATAACTGATTAGAATTATATTATGATATATAAACACAATGCCAAATACAATTCCGAAGTTTCCTTATTTCAAATGAAGTAAAGCTCCAAAACCTAATGGTAGTGATTGTAGTACTGAGTGTTAGTGATGTGATGTGGTTGTGGTTGTAGTTGTAGTAGTAATAGTGATGGTGATGTGGTGGTGGTGATGATTGTAGTTGTAGTAGTAGTGGTAGTGATGATGATGTGGTGGTGGTTGTAGTAGTAGTGGTAATGGTAATGAAATGGTGGTGGTGGTGGTGGTTGTAGTAGTAGTGGTCGTGATGATGATGTGGTGGTGGTGTTTGTAGTAGTAGTGGTAATGATGCGGCTATGTGGTCTAGTAGTATGACACTCGCTTCCGGATCGGAAGGTCCTGGGTTCGAGCCTCGCGCTGGGCGCATAGTTGAGTCCTTGGTAAAGGCTCTTTACTCACATTCTCTCACCGTACTCATGTGTAAAATGAGTACCTGGCCGTTAACAGAGTTGTCTTTGTCCGAAAAATTGTAATATCGCCTAACAGGCGTCATGTCCCGTCCTACATGTTAAATGTTGACCAGGGACCCCTTGTAAAGCGCTTTGAGCACATTTAGTAGATATTGCACTATATAAAGCTCAATTAAAAAAAAAAAATATTTCAATGATGATGATATGGTGGTGGTGGTTGCAGTAGTAGTAGTGGTAGTGATGATAATGTGGTGGTGGTTGTAGTTGTAGTAGTAGTGATAGTGATGATGATGTGGTGGTGGTTGTAGTAGTAGTGGTAGTGATGATGATGTGGTTGTGGTGGTTGTAGTAGTAGTTGTAATGGTGATGATATGGTGGTAGTGGTGGTTGCAGTAGTAGTGGTAATGGTAATGATATGGTGGTAGTGGTGGTTGTAGTAGTAGTGGTAATGGTAATGATATGGTGGTGGTTGTAGTAGTAGTGGTCGTGATGACGATGTGGTTGTGGTGGTTGTAGTAGTAGTGGTAGTGGTGCTATTGTGGTGGTGGTTGTAGTAGTTGAGGTAGTGATGTGGTGGTGGTTGTAGTAGTAGTGGTGGTGGTGGTTGTGGTAGTAGTGGTAATGATGATGATATGGTGGTGGTGGTTGCAGTAGTAGTGGTAGTGATGACGATGTGGTTGTGGTGATTGTAGTAGTGGTAGTGATGATGATGTGCTGGTGGTGGTGTAGTAGTAGTGGTAGTGATAATGATGTGGGGCTTGTGGTTGTAGTAGTAGTGTTAGTGATGATATTGTGGTGGTGGTTGTAGTAGTAGATGATGTGGTGGTTGGAAAACACATTACAGGTTATTATAATACATGATTACACACATTCTCTAACTTCATTTTTTGACAGCTTCGTTGTGCCATAAATGTACGCAACAGTTCTGAAACATTTTATTGTGGATTTTGATATTGTTTGTTGTTTTTCTTGTGTCGTTATGTTGACATAGATACCGAATGAATGGTAATTACTACATTCTCAGCCAACAACAAAATGGCGCTGAATGCTTTCATTGGTGGACACTTTTTAGGCTTCGTACGTATTCTCATTCGTTTAATTCTATGGTATTACTAATACTATTACTCATTCTTCAGATGAAAACTCCAAAATATATTTAATAAACTAGACACAACCAAATCAAATGATTGATGAAGAAAACTTTTCAGAATCAAAACTGAATGGTAGCAAGCAGTTTGAGCAGTTCAATCGGTTTTGATGATTCCATCATTTAATTAATTTTTCACCTTTTTGCTTATTTATTTCGAATGCCATTTTTGAAGCTCTTGCATTTAATAAAATAGGCCTAATTTGCCTATGTTTTGATGACATCATCTTGGGTCTGACCCCCCCCTCCCCATGTCAACACATGTCAACATTTGGTAGACCCCCCCTCCCCCCCTAGCTGATGACGTAATATGTGAACGCTCCCATAAAATGGTTTTCACTGAATGTCGTTTGCAAACTGGCACAGAGCATTTATTACAGGCTGTTGAAGTTTTCACGTCTTTTTTTGGTGGACACTTTCCACACCGTCTCCTTTTCAGGCCACACCCTATTGTTGCAGTTGGAATTGGCTCATATTCATCATCATTGCCTAGTTGAGTAACTATTTTACTCTTCAATTCCTTAGGAATGTTCATAGTCAATCTTCTTTCCATGAGAGGACGAGCTAGTTCCAAAGCAATATCTATCTGAAAAAAACGTCGATTGTCAGCTTGGGAAAGTTTACTTTCTGGAAATTTAATTTTGTACACAGCTAATGCAGCGATGCTAGCGATGTCCAAAATGTTGAAAAAAATAACCATGGGCCACCTCTTTGTCTGTCTTTTGGTTGTCATTGAATGAGCCATGAAGTCCATACAGTCAACTCCTCCTTTCGTTGAATTGTAGAATTCGATTATTTCAGGTATTTCTTTTCCATTCGGGGATGTAACTAGCTTTCCATCATTGTGCATTGAAGACAAAACAATCACATTTTTTTTACATCCGGATTTATAACTTACAAGTGTTTTCCCTTTTTCAAATACAAATTCAGGCTGTCCTTTCTTTGTTCGCTTTGGGTCTTTGAAGGCTTCAGGAACAAACCTTTTATTTCTTCGAACCGTCCCCACAACTGTCATCTTATTCCCTTCAAGACCATTGCATAGTTCCATGTCCGTAAAAAAATTGTCCACCGTCAAATTTCGACCACTTCCAAAATAAGGTTCACTCAACTGTAGAGCCGTGTTCCTCCCTAAGTTTATTTGAGGTTCTCTTCCAATTTTTCCAAGGTATGGAATTGCTCCCAATGGGTATTTTGTGTCTGCATCCGCTGCCCAAAATATTTTCAGCCCATACTTGTCCGGTTTTGACGGCAAATATTGAAGAAAAGAACATCTTCCTCTCCAAGGCATTAGTTGCTCATCAACAGTGATGAAAGGTCCTGGCGAGTAATGGCGTTTTAGATTTTTCAGCAGAGCCTCCCAAATGTCTCTTACAGGAGCAAAAATATCTCGATTCCTTCTCTCCGTTCTGGTGTTTTTATTGTCAAACCTCAGTCTGTTGGATAAACTCAAGAATCGATTTCTTGTCATCACAGCCCTTGCCAGCGCGTTTCCATTTTTTAGATCCCATACTAATTCCGTTGAAAAAATGTTTTGATTCATGGCACCCAGATGAATGAGAATACCAAGGTAGCCACGCATTTCGATATCATCCGTATCTTTCCATTTTTCTCCCAAAGCCTTTCTCCCTTCTGCATTTGTATATCTAACAACATCAGAAAGTATAGATTGGGTGAAAAATAAATTGAATGCAGATGTAGGATCAATTATCTGTTGACACCCGACCAATTTAGGCTTTGCTTGACGACAAATATTTTTGCTTGGAGTTCTCTGGTTGGGTATAGTGTTTGCTGACCAGGACATCCCATCTTTAGTAACCACGGCAACAGAGTCTGACAATAAATAATAAAGTGGGGGGGGGGGGGGGAAGGAGGGGAGGGAAGGACAGAAAAGAATTAGTACTGCTATATAATAATATTGAAACAATTATTTCAACACTCTAAAAGTAAACATAATACAGGCATGATCGAATGGATATCACACTGGACATGTAGCTGAAGGTACATAGGGTAACCATGGTACACACTTGAGATTGAGTTGCAACTTACGTAGTTCTTTAGCATTATAACATTGATTATTCAGTTAGACTTCGGGCACTGCATGTGCTAAAATGCGAAAAAAAAACTCACAACTTTAGTTATATTTAATTTATATCAATTTAGTTACACTCACCATCATTTGTATTTCCTGTGGGTTGAAGAACTGTATTCTCAGTTGCTCCGTTTTCATCATCAGAACTTATTTGCAAGTCAGGCAGAGATGGCGGATAGAAATTGCTTGAGGTTGGCCCTTCCCCTTCTTCAATCAGTTCTAAAACTGAAGATGAAAATAAGATAAAATGTATCAAACAACAAAATCATACATTACTACTAATCATACATAAGTTGGACGAAAAGGTATCTGGGAAAGGATATGGAATTCAATATTTATTGATTTTTCAATTTGAATAACTAAACAATACATCTTGTGAAATATTATTATCTTATCATAGTTGTTGGAAAGGACTCATTGTGGTTTAGAATATAATAGAGATTAAACTATTCCAAAAGTAAATAAAAGCAGACATACCTTCAGTTTGAACTTCGTCAGGATACTTGTAGATGACAGGGCCCATTTCTGTAGGCACAAATTCTTCATCAGATTCCAAGTCACTTTCATTTGGTAAGTTATCATTGTCATCCAATAAGGCATCTGGAAAATCTTCTCCATCGCTTTCATAATCATCCATTTCTTGAACTGTATCGTCCTCATTCTCTTCAGTAAAATCAGCTATCTCTAAAGTTTCAAAAATATTCCTTTCCATGTTCATTGCACGAGGATCAAAACAATGTAAAAGCGGAAGAGGAAATAACGTGAAAAGGGAGGTAACTACCAAATATATCAAGGGGAGGATAACTCAAGATAACAGAAAAGTAAAGTGGCTCCATGCACATTTCTGTTATTGTTATTATTTGATCGCTAATGAA
This sequence comes from Berghia stephanieae, assembly GCF_034508935.2. Lineage (NCBI taxonomy): Eukaryota > Metazoa > Mollusca > Gastropoda > Nudibranchia > Aeolidiidae > Berghia > Berghia stephanieae. The sequence goes on from NC_088363.1 coordinate 88,921,907, forward strand.
CCCACTTATATGCCCGTAATGGGAGAAAATATAGTTTTTTCATTGATTTTATTAGTGGGTCAAAAATGACCCACCTATGTAGGAATAGGGGTAGTCATGTTTGACCCCTCGCTAAATAAAAACTGTTCACTCCAGGTGTCTGAAAATTTACACACATATGTAAACTTAGACGAACAAAGCTTATCTAAAATTTCAAGCCAATCCATCAAAAAGTTTTTTTTTTAAATTATTTTTTAAGACCCTCCCGGGTCAAAAATGACCCACCTTGTAGGGATAGGGTTAACCCTCTCCTTACCAGCCATTTTCAGAATTTCCCCCAAAACTTCACACCCACCCAACATAAAATCAGACATTTCTTACTCAAACAGAACAGCAACAAGCACATTCTATACATAATATTGTTCGACAATATGAGCTATATTACAGAATGTCAAGTTTTTATAGGTATAGAAAAAAAATTTTTTAATTTGGATGAGAAAAGTAACGGTTGCATCGTAACAAATGAGACGATTTTACAATAGGTGGTAAGGAGAGGGTTAAGCCAATCGAACATCTTTGGGATGACCTGGATAGAAAGATACAGAAGAGGAGACAATCACCACAAAAAAGAGGGCAGCTCATTGTAGATAGCAATACAGGAGGAATGGAACTTCACAAAGAACAGTGAAAAAGCTCATTCAGTCCATGAAATGAATCGTCGTTGCCATGCTGAATTGGAAGCTAGAGGAGAGGACACACAAGATAATAGGCAAACTTGAACACTGAATTTTTTCAAATGAGTGTATTAAAAGTTATCTCCCTTCAAAAGTTTTCAGGTGTATGTTAATTGATTTTGTCATGTCACGCCCAACATATTAAATAATATATGTGAAAGTTTCAACTGATTCGATAAAAGATTTCAAAAGTTATACAACATCAAAGTTGATATGTATAAGCTCCCAGTGGATATGGATAAGAAAGAATGGATTTTTTTTTTAAATCCAAGAGTGGAAATGATCAAAATGACAAAAGCTATACTGATAATTAAGTATTATTTAGCATGTCTTTACCTGATACCAGCACTAAGTTTTCCATTTTCTTCAGTGAAAGCTCTTGAGTAACTGATAGCCAAAAAACTGGACCGGATTCCAAGCTGTAATGAAGGGTAGTTGTAAAAGTATATAATATAAAAAAGTGACTGGATGGTAATCCTGCCATTATTGGAAGAGATTGCTCTGACAAATATGTTGGATAAATTAGATAACAATATAAAATTTATGGAGCATGCTATTTTAAAAAAAAAAAAAAAACAAAAAAACACAACAACAACAACAAAAAAAACCAAAAAAAAAAAACGATTTTTATAAATCTAGTCCATTTATTAAAGATTGTTGTACAAAGACAAAGACATGTTTAAAAGATAAAATTACAATGCATGAATGATTCAATACACTGAATGAATTCGAATAGCTAAAACAAAAATGCGATGATTGTGTTCCCATAACTGTTACAAAGTGATCCATTTCAGCACTGTAAACTATCCCAGTAGTTTCTCAAAGCTCTGTGCTTTCTTTTTTTTTTTTTTATGACGTTGTCTCGTACTCGTATTTTGCAATTCTGCTTTATCTGGCACTGCATTATTCACAATTTTTCTAACTTTTGAAAAAAAAAAGTATTAACAGAATATTTCAGACAGAAACCATACCAGGCAAACAATATACACAATAAACAGCTATATGATACCATGTGCTTTGCCATCACTGATCAATGAATCAAGATGTCAGGTATTAAATCTGAAATTTTTTTGTCAGTATCTTTGTGACATCAAAACAAAGAAGAGAGTATCAGAAGTCAAGACAAAAACACTTTTACAAATTAAATAATAAACACTCATTACTCCACCAGATCAATTTTCTATTATAAAAAGCTTCCTTATTTCAGTTACGGTCAATCTTTAACATTAATTGCCAAAGCAACTGAATGGTAAAGTCCTAGCACCCACCTGAATAGCCGAAGAAAAATGGTTGTTTTCATGACTGTAAACAAGTTTGGTTTGAATGGACGAAGTGCTTGGGGTCATGCTAAAGGTCATCCTTCCTTGCAGGGAGCGATCAAACTGATATGCTAACACTGAATTTTAATTTAATAAAAGAAAAAAAAGAAGAATTAAAAATTAATATCTAATGCAGACAGCATTTATTTCTTTTTTAAATCAGTCCAAGAAATAAAATCAAAATGTTACCGATTTATTTGAAAAAAAAAAAAAAAAAAAATAAATAAAAAGAGTTTGTTTCGAAAATCTGTAACAGACTTAATATTCAACACCTAATCTCACATTTAGTTTCAGCTAAAGACAAAGATCCAAAAACTATACCAATCAAACAAAAATATAAATTTCTATATAAGTAATACATAGAATAATAATTAAAAAATCATGATATAAACACAGAATGCTTTTTGTTTATAAGAGTTTTATGATGTTTCATTCATCCTACACTTTTGTGCCAATGAAAAAGAAGATGGAAAAGTTGTTTTTTTAAGTTCTAGATTTAAATTTGAAAGCACCTGAGAGAGAAAACTAAGACAAAGGGGACTGGTCTGTTCAAAAAGGGTTCAGAAGTAGATTCCAAGTGCAAACTATCAATGTGCTTTTAGTTTGAGATCACCTAAATTAGTAGTCGTGATAATGATGTGGTTGTTGTAGTGGTGGTAGTGACGATGTGGAGGTTTGTTTGTTTTTGTTTTGTTTTTAAGGGTTTTACGGAGCTTGCAACACATTAAGGTCATATCAGCGCCAGTAAAAAGGAAGAAAATGGGATAGTAAAAAGTTCTAGAATTACAATTAAAGCACAAAAGAAAAGGTGAGACATAGGGGAATTGGTAAAATAGGGAACAGATGTAGATTCCAAGAGCACACTGTCAAAGTATTTAGTTTGAGATCACCTAAAAGTCTCATGCAGACACAAGCACATGTCCCAACTAAGAGGAATACACTCAAATGTTTACAAATCATATAATATAATATGTAAACTAAACATAATACAATGCATAACAGAGAGATGATTTACAATGAAAAAAATATCATCTCCAAAAACTATAACTATACATTCAACTGTTTCCCTCCCGGCAAGGATCAGGACAAAACTAAGTAATCTCATTCCGAGACAACGACAGGAAACAATTGGAAAACGGGTATGGGGGGATAGAAGACACAGCATGTACCTCCCTGCCCACTATGACGATGTGGAGGTGGTGTGTTGTAGAAGTGGTGGAAGTGATGATGATGATACGATTGTGGTGCTTGCATTCTGATGTTAATGATGATGATGGTGGTGATTAATGGCCACAGCAAATTTTTTTTAAAAGGGGGGGGGGGGGGGGGGGGGGGGGTCATACTGGCTAGACATGTGATTTAGCATCCATGAAAATATAAATTTTATCTACTGAGCATTTTACCATTTGATCATACAATGCCAACAGCCACCACCCACACCCATTTGTTGGTATATGTTGGTGGTTATAGTTATATTTCAATCAAACATCTCAATCTTCAAAATTGGTTTCTCTCCATTTTAAAATGTAAGCTCTTTTACCAAATACTTAAATTCAATAATGTCTCTTATTGCAAAAAAATTATCTTTGCAAACTTTTTCCCAGCTATTGCAGTCACATGTGTTTAGGAAATAAACAACAGCATTACATTATAACTGAAGCAGATATGATATGAACACTTACTTAATGTGGCTAGAGGTCGGTAGCCATAATGTGTTATTTCAGATCTAAAGCCCACACGCATTTGACTGAAAGAAACATATTTACAGTGATCATTGAAATGTTTAATAATGAACTATTAATATTAATAGAGAAAAAAAATGAAAATATGAACATTTTTACTCTATTCATTTCACATTAGCTCTTTAGACACATTAATGGGGCTTAATTAGTGTATTAGCACCACAAACGAAAAGGTATGCTGTGGCTTTTTAATCCTCTATACAATATTTAGTATAGTTGTGTATACAATTTTCTAAAGACTGAAAAACTATTTATTAAGACAATGAATGAATGAATGAATGAATTGATATAGCGTCTAGATCCACAATGTGCTCGGAGGCGCTTTACAATATGCAAATAAAAAGAAAAAATAAATTAATAATTTAAGCATATTTGAATAGCATAAATCAATTTGTAATTTAATTACCACGCACTGTGCTACAAGATGAAAATTTAGGATATCTATAATATGTAGGCCTGATAGAAATGTTAAACATCAAATGATTTTCTAAAGAGATGTGTTTTAAGTTTCTTCTTAAAATTTTCAAATGTCTGACATTTTTTGAGGGATGAAGGCAGTTGGTTCCATAATATGGGTGCCGACTGGCTAAAAGATCTCTCACTAAAAGACGATCTACAGTGAGGAACCTGGAAGAGATCTTGACCACTGGTTCTCTCTCCAGCACATAGAGATTAACCATATTTTGAAGGTATGCAGGAGCTGTCTTATTAAAACATTTAAAAGCATAGCATAGAATTTTGAACATAATTCGGCTGTTAACAGGGAGCCAATTTAAATTTATTAAAATCGACAATGATTTCTCTTTCAATTCCCGTTGTTCTACAATAACAAAACATAATGTATTGCGTCACTTTTACATACGAAATAATAATCATTTACCATCTTCTTGTCAGTTGACGAAACCCAGTTACTCCAATGGCAGAAGATGATCCAAGACTCACATCAAACTGCAAAGATGAAAGAAAACAACAGGAGAAAATCATAGAGACCAGATTTAAACATAAGGCAAATATTTCACTCTTGATACAGACAGTTATAAGAGAAGCTTATTATTTACAACACTTTATGCAAAAAAAAAAATTAAAAAGAAAAAAATAAATAAATCAGTATTGGTTCTCAATCAATAAAGATAATAAATGGTTGATATAAGCAATTAGAAAAGTGTTTATCTTCTATTTATTAGAGACGGAGACTTTTTTTGGTTTTAGAGACACACTTATCATCAAAATACTCAAATGATAAAAACCAGTTTTGTTTCTTACCTCTGCCCATCCTTTCTCGGATATCAACCGCCGCCATATCACGCTAAATATCCCAATACCATTTCCATTCCTCGTTTCTAAGTTCCCACCAATGACAAGCGTGTCTTTAAGGGTCAAAGGACACTCCACTGACTGAGCTATGCTCATGGAATTGATTTCCACTGATCTGCTTGGTCTGAAGTTTTCACAAAACATATATCAATATAGACATGGAAATAATTTCACTGCCAAGTTTTAGAAATGTTGCTTTAAAGTTCAATTGCATGAGTGCATATACATGCATTTTACTTTCCTTGAAAAATATTTAAGAAGCTGAAAATTTATAAAGGAAAAAACCTCTTTAAATAGAAGTAACACTATATAACAATTTATTTTGTTTAAATCAAAAATGAAGAAAAATCTGGGCAATGGTTAAATATCCAAGGCATAAAACTTTCTTGATACTAAGTTCTTTAAGATGCTTACTGATAATCGAGAACTTCCTCATCATTTATGTCTGTATCAAAAATATCTGTGGCATTGACTTCAACTGTGATGCTTCCCTGATGAAAATATGCAGATGGTTAAAGAACTAGTGAAAAAAAAAAAAAAGACAGGAAACATCCATACTCCATACACCAAAACTAAAGTTCATTTTCTTTTTTCTAGGGTCCTTCAAGTATCCCGTATATTAAAAATAACAAAAGTAATTCAAAATCATAGTTTATAATCAAAATCTTCTAGAATATTTGAACAAGTTAAGAATGTTTAATCTTTATAAATACTCACTTATTTATATTCCTTCCCCCCCCCCTTTTTTTTTTTGGCACTAATAACAATTTGGTATCAATTATTACTTTGATTCATTTAAATATTTGAAGAAAAAAAAAAGAACAAAGTCATTGTAAAACATATTAATAATTTTGCTTTCATTAAGAATTGTAAGACGTGTCCTTGACATTGGTATTGAGTTACTTTTAATCCCACACAGCAAAAAGTAGACACATTTTTAGTTCCCCACAATGGGAATCAAATTTAAAGCTTTATTACATGTGATAAGAGTTAACATAGCAGAAAATGAGGAAAAAGGACAAATAGACAAAAATTACCCGAGCAGAAAATGAGGAAATAAGACTATAAAAAAAAACAAAAAAAAAAAAACAAAAAACATACTAACCCAAAAGTATCCCTTTAGAACAAAATAAACACTGATAATAACCCCATTGTATCCATAGTAAAAAAAAAACTATGGCAATTTGGTGAGAAATAAGTTAACACCTTTGATTCAACATTTAACAGGAGATACCATTTCCACTTACTCTTGGGTTCGTTCTCTGTTGCAATCTTCTCTCTTCCCTCTCTTTCTGAAGACGTTCATATTCAGCAATTATTTCAGATGGAGTTTTGGTTCGAGATATAATCTGAGAATATGAAAATGTAACAAAATTAGGCATCTATAGTGAGATCTTTGTGGCAAAATTAGTCCAAAAAAAAAAAAAATCTCGAATTTTTAAAATCAAAATAAATAAATTTAATATAAAATTTAATTATCAACTACATTTGTAATTCTATATTTACTCTTTTATAAGACATAAATGGGAGCACATTTGGGTTTCTAACAAAATTCTATGCAATATTATTTTTTTCTATTACAGTGAAATTCTCAAGTGTAAGTTAAACAGAGAAAATCCATTAAATAATTGCTAAATACAGAACCAAGTTTTGCAATAATTTAATTCCATATTAACAAGAATACTGGTTCAAAGTCTTATTCTAGTGTGTGAGTATTGTCCATCTCCCAATTTATCCAAATCAAATCTCCTAACAAATACCTCCATATCTCCACTGGCAAGACCTTTCTCTCCATACATGTCATAGATCAGCCGCTTGTGCTTGTTCCTCAAAACTGTTTTTTTTTTTTTTTCCACAACACAATAGAATGGTTATGCTTATAATAATATTGAAAATACATTTATGATACAATTTTAAAGGAATATGGATAACTGGAAGGAATCCTAATAAAAACCATGGATGTTTCAGCTCTTCTTTTTTTAAAAAAAATTTTATGTGCATAGAATTATGAAAAAAAAAAAAACAACAATACATTTGAGTATATATAAGGTACTGAACAGCATTTAATTCTGCATATCTGCATTGCCTTAATTATCTAAAACAATAAAGCAACTGGCTCAAAACTCATAAATTAGTGAAAAGTTAAATGTCATCATGGTTATCCAGACATTGATTCATCTTTCGTTTTACCAAAATATCAGTTTAAAAATCTATTAGACCATATTTTTTTATTTTATTCCAAAAACCAAAATAGATTTGATCAAGGAGTTTCAGGATTCAGATGATTAGTAGAAAGATGAACATAATCTGATTTGCACAACCATGATGACAAACTTGGTTCTGGCCCAGGCTTGTGTAGCCAAAAGAAGGCTATTTTTTTTTCAGACTGCAAGTGCTAGTAGACTTTACTTAAATACTGCCTCTCTGAGAGCAAAACAAATTTTGACACGAGAGGAACACTTAACAACTTTACATTATTCACTCATATCTGCAACATTATTAAACCCAGCTATGCACATTAAAAGAGAAATACAGTGTAACACGGTTTCAGCTAACACGCATTTGACAAACTCACAGGTTCAGCGAAGAAAGAAAGAATTCCCAAATTATGTCTTTCATTGTCTTAGTAAAATTTTCACTGCATCCATGAACAGTTTCACAGTTTTGATAAACCAAACTGAGACTTAGGGCGAACTCACTGTCCACTAAGAAAGAAAGAAAAAAAAGAAAGAAAGAAAGAAAGAGAGAGAGAGAGAGAGAGAGAGAGAGAGAGAGAGAGAGAGAGAGAGAGAGAGAGAGAGAGAGAGAGAGAGAGAGAGAGAGAGAGAGAGAGAGAGAGAGAGAGAGAGAGAGCAAATTACGTGGTGCAGTAGTCTTCATGAACTTATAGTTATAGCCTGAAACTGACCCAAAAAAATATTCTTTTAATCAAGTCATAAAACAAGATAAGAAAAATAAAAGTTGATCAATGTGAGTTGTATTCAATAGCTCAACCAATGGAATCGTTTTCCTTAAAAATTGTGATCACCATCTTGTAATGTGACATAAATTTTTGGTCAGTCTCAGGCATAGCCATCTAAAGTGCTTGCCTGTCCCGAAACAATCAGACCACAATGTGTGAGTATTTATCACAATATTGTTTGTTGACACACTAATGAAGAAATTGCGTTACCTGACAATTCTATGCTCATTTTTCAATCGCCTGTAACAACCACCGGATAGCCATATTGTTTTACAAAGGGTGCACATGTGTAGACAAGTGCCTTCCCCCTCCATTCTTACCGCTTCCCCCACATCATACCATGTTATCGTGTATGCCGTGTTGTATGGCATGGTAGTGTGTTTTGTTTGTCTAAGGGAGTAACTCAGGAGTGAATGAAATTCATTATTTTGCCAACAAAGAGGTGTGAATCTACGAGTCCAGAATGCAGGATGTGCAAACATTTAGATCATATTGATGCTTTGCGCTTAGCCAAAAAGCTCACAACATTCGCCAGCTGGAAATAACGTACCAACATACGAAATTATGTGTAACCATGAAAATTTATGGTCTGATTTATACAGTTTAGTGAGAACTACTCATAAAAATGGCTGGCTAAAAACAATAACAAAGACCTGATTGACATCAACCTCATTCTATCTATACTTGTACAGTAGACTACATCACAGTTTGTCTCTTGTCTTACAGCCATGTTCGTGTATTCGTCAAACCACAGATTCGACTAACGTTTCCGGCTGTCTCATGTAGTTTGTCGAAAGTGTGTTGCACTGTAATGTATTAGCACTCGAGATTAAACATTCATTATCAATCTTAGTCTTACCATCATGAGCATTTCTCAGTTTGCTAAATATAGTTTCAGCCTTTTTTTTTCGTATGGGATCCACATGTTTGTCTGGGTGGTATATTCTACTTAGATGACGGAATGCATTGTTTATTTCATCAAGAGTTGCCTGAATTGAAAAAAAAATTGGAAATTAAAAAAAAAAGTTTATTACTATCAAAACATGAGACTACCTGAAAGAAAGAAATGGGAGAGAGGGAGAGAGGGAGAGAGAGGCAGAGGGAAGGAAAGAAAGGAAAAAAAAAAGAGAGAGAGTGGGCAGTGGGAGGAGGAGAGAGAGGGGGAGGGGGAGAGAGAGGGGGGGAGGGGGGAGAGAGAGAGAGAGAGAGAGAGAGAGAGAGAGAGAGAGAGAGAGAGAGAGAGAGAGAGGGAGAGAGTGAGAGAGGGGGGGGGGGGGATGAGATGAGATGGTACAAAATCATTTTTTTAAGGATTTTATGCACCAGATTACATCTTTAGTCTTAGTCTTAGTCTTAGTGACGCTTCTTCCACAATCTTTTCCTTATCCTTATTTACTTTTTTGCTGTCATTATTCCCAGACGCCTGTCTGGGGATAATAAAAATTCGTTATCCCCAGACAGGTGTCTGGGGATAACCAATTTTTGTTATCCCCAGACACCTGTCTGGGGATACTATCCCCAGACGCATGTAGCAAGTGGGCAGAAAGATTTTATGCAAAATGCCAAACTAGGCGTGAAAAATACCAAATATTCTGGAAAAAATACTAGTGGTTGTGTCCCAAAACAGTTAATATATCAAGTGATATTTAACACAAGATGAAAGTAAATAGTGATCAAATGTCAAATCCAGCTCTTTTAAAAAAAATATTTTAAAGCAAATGGATCAATGAAATTTCTTTTGTTACTTTGATCTGAAAACGTCAAACTGGCAATTCGACTTTTTATTTTCAACCAGGAAGAAAGTTGTTAATCATCAAATCTGTTCATAGTCCATCAACCATTTAAATTTTCATTACCTACCTACCTGTTAACTTTATTGATCATCTCTTGTTTCTATAATTTGCTCATTCTGGCCACAATTTTGGGGACGACCGGGAATAATTTTTATGTCGCGGACGAATTCCTAGGCCATGGTGTTGTTCGCCCCAAAGCCAAAAACCCACACCTGTTATTTTCCTGTCTGCTTCGCACAAGACAATACAATTTAGTATCACACGTCCACAAAACTAGATCCAACAACATATTTTTATTCGAATCAGAGATGAAAATAACTACCAAAACAAGGAAGCAAAAATGGTGGAAATATGTTTAGGTCATATATGAATTTAAAATATTCCGATAGCGGTGTGGATAGGCAGCTCAGTAGGTAAGGCCACCTTTCATTTTACTCCTTTTAGCTGCACAGATTCGACCCAGTCACGCACCCCCCCCCCCCCCCCCCCCCCCCCACTCAATTTTTTTTTTTTACTTTTCTTTCTTTCTTCCCAATTGATTTTCATTGTTTTCACTTTTGTTCCGAGTTCCGAGCAAGAGTTTTTTTTAATCAGTTGAATTTTTTATTTCTCCGATAATATTATTCCATTATTTAATTTGCTCTAGATCTATTATTGTTTTTTTTTTTTGTTTTGGTCAATGATAATAATAATAATAATAATAATAATAATAATAATAATACTAATTGTAATATTTGTTATTATTACTACTATTACCATCAAATCATTATTATATTATTATCAATAATAGTATTATTTTTATTATTAATACTCTTATTATCATACTATTACTATTATTATTATTATTATTATTATTATTATAATTGTTATTATTATTATTATTATTATTATTATTATTATTATTATTATTATTATTGTTATTATTATTATTATTATTATTGTTAACACTATTCCCTGATCCGAGGGAAATCTCTCTTTTTCTTTTTTTTTTTATATTTTGACCTAAACCTTAGAGTTTTTTGTTTGCTAAACCTTTATGTAAATGTTCCGTTTCTGAGCATGAATTTCTTAAATTGTTTTTATTTTTAAAACAATTATTGTTTTTATTTTTAAAACAATTATTGTTTTTATTTTTAAAACAATTATTGTTTTTTTTCTCCTCTATCTGACCATTTGGTCGCTCTCTGAATATTTCTGTTTGTTTGCTTTTTAATTATTTATTCTTTTTAGACACTATTTGAGATCGGAGTGGGGACGAATATATTTGCTTGAAACTAGATAAAAACGAGAGAGAGAGAGAGAGAGAGAGAGAGAGAGAGAGTGTGTTTAATAATAAAAAAAAAGAGGTGGGGGGAGGATGGATGGGACATTTATCCCTTTCAACGTTCTGTAAAAAGAAGACGGAACTTAAAAAAAAAAAAAAAAAGTGACGTTACCAGGATTCGAACCCACAACGTCGATTATGGTCAAACGTCCAGGGCAGACGACTAAACCATTCGGCCATGACACCCACTTCGAAGTCGACGCATATTGTGTATATGTAGTACCTTAGTAACAACTGATTTTAATGTTGGTTAATTTTATGTTTTTATAGATATTTTATTAACTTTCCTTATTTTTATGTGCATCTGGAAACATTCCATATTCTGGAATGTGGATAATTGTTTAAAAGAGCGGAGTTTCAAATATGCGTCTGGGGATAATGAAAATTCGTTATCCCCAGACAGGTGTCTGGGGATAATCACAGCGTTACTTTTTTTATACTTATAAACCTTCATTTTTTTTAACTTGTCAATTATATTTATTTTATTTTCTCATCGTGAATGAGATGTTAAAATCTATTCACGACACAAGAAGGATTGAAATTCCTAAATAATTTCAAACCATATCTTTAGACTAGACACCGGCCCGTCTCTCTACTCTAATTCTAACTCCAGTTTCAGTTAGGTATTTCGTAATTTACGGCACGGCGGTCGTCGAGTACACCTTGTGAAACAAATAAGTAGAGTCGAAAGTTTGAGTTGGAAAAGTGAGGCGGCATATGAAACATGCTGAAAGGTTTCGAAAATCACTTACATCTTTGCTGACATTCAAAAGGGCATAATAGTCGTTTTTCAAGATTCCCTCATCTTCCTCCAAGGACGCAGCCATGTTGCCTAGGTTTAGGAAGTGACGAAATGTTTATTAGAATAGAAATCCTATCTTTTAAAAAATATATAAAAAACTACTTTGAAATAGATATATTTAATTCATATAATTTAAAATTAAATTAGATAATATCTTATTGTAAATAAAATATTTAAAAACAAAATAATGTGACTTATATATAAATTCAATAAGTTAAAAATTATATAAAATGAATTGTCCTAACGACCTCTTCTACCTATTCAGACAAAAATGGTGTGAAGGAGAAAAGTGGGCTTGGCGAATGAAAACAAATGAAAAAGTAAAAAAGCGAAAAGGAATGAAACCAGAGAACAAACTGAAAACGAAAGTGGAAAATACAAGAAATACGAAACATACTTTATAAGTGGTGGAGACCCACCCCTTTCCTGGTGTTGTCGAGTCTCGACTGACAGTGATAGTGTGTGGTTTGTTTATAAAAGGAAAAATGTATTTTTGAAAAAAAATACACTATCTTTTCGAACTGTAGATGTGCGTGTGATCATACCCGGGAGGCCTTCCGAAAGCTCCTACATCCCCAGTATTCTTGTTTTTTTTTATTTTTATAATGTTCTATTTAAAAATTAGTTAGGGGGTTTGAGAGGGGGGAAATTTTTTTTTTTTTTTTTAAGTCTCTCTTCCCCCCCCCCCCCCCCCATACTAGAACAGTATATTAAAAAAGTTTTCCCCCTCCCAAACCCCTTACTAGTACCAGAACAAGAATACTGGGGATGTAGGAGCTTTCGGAAGCCCCCCTGTCTAAGTCTAGCCCTGGACTGGCCCTATCTCTATCAGTCTCAGTTCAGTGCCCAGTGCTGTCACTTATGAAATCTACTTCAGGACTAATTGTTCGAGATATGCACGGTATTCATTCATCTGGTACCCAGGTGTGAGTGCCGGACCATAGGAATCAGCAGCTTGCTTGGCGGACTCATTATTCTTTATTTTTAGTAAGGCCACCTCTATTATTTCTATTCACAGTTCTAGTCTAAATGGGCCCACTTAATAGTAGATAGCGTTCGTTTTCGTTATTCCCAGTATCTGGTACTGCGAATAATAGATAGTGTTTTCATTATTCGCAGTAGTACTGCAAATAGTAGATATCATTCATTTCAGTTATTTGCAGTAGTACTTAGAACTGCAAATGCTTTGTTCGGACTTAGAACTGCAAATGCTTTGTTCGGGTTCTTTCTGTATTTGCAGTAGAGTAGCCTACAAGCTTAGAACTTTATTGTATAGAGGATTGGGCGCAAAATATATAAATAAACTACATTATTATTATTAATATTATTTTTTTTTAAAATGATTACTATCATTATTACTTTGCGTTTCGATGACTGTGTCTGTTGTGTAGTGATGGTGGTTGTGATTGTAGTGGTGGTGTTGATGATGTTGAAGTGGTAGTGATGATGACCATAAGGATTATGATGATGATGTAATGGTGGTGGCGGTTGCTGTAATAGTTTTGATAATGATGTGGAGGTAGCTGTGGTAGTGGTAATAATGATGATGATGTGATTTTGAAATTTTTATCTTCCTCTTTATTAATGTAAATGCATTGTCCTCGATAAGACGAACATTTTGGCATACGATCTGTTAATAATTCGATATAGACTGTTTTAGCCATTTTTTATTAACGGCATGCAATTTCGATCACAACTTTCCAATGGTAATTTTGGGGTAAACATTTTTTTTTAAAAATCAAGGTAATAAAGAAATATAAGCAAAAGTTGTTTTTGTTAAAGGGAGTGTCTACGTACACGGTAACCAGGCACCTAGCCTCAGGATCTACGTACACGGTTGCTCCGGTAACTGGTTTGCCGCTACAATGTAAGCAATGGATAGACCTCGGTCTGAATATATGTGTGTGTGTGTTATTTTTAAAAATCTAACAATACAATTTAACCCATTAAAGGCGAGATTCAAGGTTACCATGTATAAATGTTATTACCATGTACGTAGATCCTGAGGCTAGGTGCCAGGTTAGTAACTAAAATAATGATACCAAAATATCTGCGATATTCCTCTTTATAACGAAGTTATGCATCTTTAATTGAGCCCCCCTAAAACTTTTAGTGAAAGCGAACAGCAATTTCCAGTCATAACTTTCTTATGGGCGTGTTGGGTCTCAATTTGACTCCCAGTAACACACTTTATAGTCAGCTGGAACAACTACAAAAGACGTCTAACTTCTACGTCCTGGCACAAGACTGAAGGGCTAGAGCTCAGGTGGTCACTAGTTCGGATAAGTAAGTAAGACCCCCACTCCCACTGCTGATGCTCACTAAACTGCCTAAAGTTACCGTTTACATAGACACTCCGTTTGTTAAATTGTTCTCATTGGGATTCAAAACTGTGATCTTCTAGGTTAGAGTCAAACAGCTTAACCACTTTGCTACATAGTCACATACCCTGCGATATCTACATATAGCCTTTGTAAACAAAAGATTGAGGATGGATTCCTGAATTACAACAACATTTTTAAGAAACAGGGCAAAAGGTGTATGTCAACCAAAATCAATATTGAAAGGTCGGTCAATGATCTTGTTCATTGTTCCAATAAAGCAGCTTCGACTTTATTTCTGTTGACATCCATTGATTTATTTTTAGTTCCCCAACCTTCCATGTTTTATTTTTGAGGCTATCATGATCAGACACATTTAGCTTTACTGAAACATGAAATACAGGATAAAAATTCTGATTGGATGACATAATATGACGAACAATTAGTTGGATTTCCCATCTGAATAGTATCAGGCCTTTGAGGATAAATTATCTTAAAAACCATTGGACATGAATGAAGATAAGCCCCCACCTTTACCAAAAAGACCTCCAACAGTCATAAGATCAGCCCCTCCCACTCCAGTGGCAGAGACAGGTAATCTTCAATCAATTCCTTTAGATGTTAGCAGAACCAATTTTTAAAATATTTTTTTTATTATTTTGTTTTCTATTTTTTATTCAAATAAATTGGCATTGTAGAAAAGCTCTCAAATTATTGGTGTCATCTCATCATAAAAATGTAAAGAGGTTACTATGACCAGATCACCTTTCCAGATATCAATATATTATCTAACACATTCTAGTTTTGTCGGTGATAGTCAAATGTCTAAAATTCACTTACTACAATTTGCCCTTGTTTTAGCTTATCCACGGTATTGGTTAACAGATAATTAAGATTCTCGTTTCTAGTGAACTGTACTTTTTTTTTTTATTCCTCCCTGTGACCAATATATCTTTTTTATTGTTCTTATCACAGTCATGTTTTAAACAAATTTTTTGAAAAAGATTAAAAACAATTTTTGCCTTTAATTTCTTATTCTATAAAGAATATTTGTTCCTCAGCCAATCAAAATGGATCTAAAGCTCCACCAGCTCTTCCAGCGAGACCTGTTCCACCACGGCCCACGGCCAAAGTTCCCCCAAGGCCAACATCACCCACACAAGCCAACACTAAAGGTAAATCACAAGCTAACGCAATGTTTTGTCAGCTTGTAAAATCTTTATTGAACTTTTGTAAGCTATTCTTTATGTCATTAAAAAAAAAAAACAAAAAAAAACATTATTAGTTATTTAACACATTTTTCACTTCATTTTGGATAAATATGTTTGTTTATAGTTCGAACATTCTTGGCCCAATATAATGTCTCTTTTCTTTTAGAAGGGCGTGCCAAGCTGCTCTGATGAGACAACAGTGTGTTGAAACAGGACTGTCACCAGATTACATTCTATTGCATGCCAAGCTGGATTTGTGAGACTCGTTACGTCGAAACAGGACTGCCAGCAGATCGCATTTTTTATATGCAGACAATCCTGTTCCAATATTTTGCCTCAGATCAGTGCAGCTTGGCAAAAACTTCTAAAAGAAAAAGAGGTTATATATGGCTAAGAGTAGTAGTGAGCATTGCATTAATTTGCCAGGAATCGGGCCACATTATTCTCCCTATATACGACATAAGTTGCCTTAACATGACTTATCTTTTTAATGAATTTATTTTTTTCATTTTTGTGTTTATATTTAGTTTTGTTGACAAAGATTTTCAACAGAGGCATTAATTCATTGTTCATAGTCATATATTAAAATTTTTACCATCTAAGTACCTTTTTTCCACATTTAAAATGTTATTTGAATATGGCATTACATTAAAACAATCAGGTTCATTTTTGAGCTCGTTTCAGAGGTCCTTGTTAAATTAGATTTAGACAAAGATTATTTTTAAGACTTTAGAAAGTTCGAAATCTTCAATTCCAAACAAAAGTAGATCTCAGAATTAAGATGACATTATATAACGAAGCACAATTATTTGTTAGAAAGGGCACTTTACATACGACATTGTCTGACAATCTCTTGGAAATAATTTGTGATCCTGCATGGCCTGTCATAAATTGCTTGTTTTGTTTTTTTTAAATTATCTTATTTATTTAATTATTTATTTGTTCATTTATTTATATATTTATTTTATCATTTTCTTCTTTATTTATTTTTTGTTTATTTTATTTTTCGTGGGTGTCAACAGATCTTTCAAAAGAAATGAAATCCCATTCTTCAACGGGTAAAACCAGCTCATCAAACAGTACAAAAAGGTATGCACTACCTTTTTATGAGAAGAAATAGTATGTGTTGTGTCCCATATTCTTATACTTTACAGTATGATTAAATAAATAATTGATATTTAGATATCTTTTTTTTTTAATCAGAAACAAACTAAAGAAAGATGAGTTGAGGATGTTGTGTTGTCTTTCTCTCTCTCCATCTCTCTCTCTCTTTCTCTCTCTCTCTCTCTCTCTTTCTCTCTCTCTCTCTCTCAATCTCTTTCTCTTTTTTTCTCTCTCTCTTTCTTACTCTCTATCTCTCTTTCTTTCTTTTCCTTTAAAAAAAATCTTTTGATGGTCCTATTCAAGCTCATTAGACCTGAAATTTCAAATACACTGCCTTAGCGGGTGGTTGGATGGGAGCATCACCCTTGAATCATATACCTATGATGTTTGCATGGGTGTACGATCCGATAGTGATGTCGTTTCTTCTTCTCTTTACTAGCCTATCCTGCTTCTTTGGTTTGTGATTGTATTTTTGACAGGGGATATTTTTTTTCTGTAAATCTTCTGCCTGTTTGTTCTTGGTTATTTATAATTTAGCTTATGATATCTTTAGGTTATGATTTTGATTTACATTTGTACTATTTTTGTTAGATTGCTTGTTTTTTTGTTTCAGCGGTCTCTCATATAACCTCAATTATGTTGGAAGAGACCTAAAGCAACAAACAAAAAAACACTGCCTTACATGGAACTAAGAAAGGCATTTTGCATGTTTGTTGTTGTTGGTTTTTTTTTTGGTTTTTTTTTTTTTGGGGGGGGGGGGGGGGGGGGGGGTGGTGAATTGTTTGGCTTTGTAATTTTTTCTTTTTATTGTTGTTTATGTTATTGGTGTTAATAAGAAAATAAATAAAACATTTTTTTCATAATAGGAAGCTAGAAATAACTGTTGTTGATGCCAGACCAATGAGTGAGATCGGCTTTCGAGATTTCAAAAAGTCCCCATCCCCCGTTGCTGCTTCGCTGTCATCAAATCCGTCCAGTTCCACTTCTACTCCTGGAGATAAAAGTAAAGCCCCAAATGCAACTGTGAAAGGTTTGTTTCTTTCAATACATGTATACGATTTTTCCTTTGGTTTTGTGACACAATGATTTGGCTGAGCAAAAACAAAAACAAAAATTTATGTTTGAATAGCTATCTCAGATCTAGCATTTTGTTATAACTTGCCTCTCTTGATCTTTAAAGACAGAGAGAGACTTTCGTATATACTTTGGTAGAGGAATCTGTTTCAGACTTAACATTATTCTCTATAGTAGCTAAACTGCTGATTTTTTACTGTGATCATTCATGATGCTTCATATATTTTTTTCCCAGCAGGTCATTTGGAAACAATTTACCATTTCATACAGTACAAGGCATACCTTTTGCACTAGCTCTCTAATAATATTCGTTGCTGCCCATAGCCAGATATTTATTCACACACGAGTTGAGTTGGGTAATGTCTGCAAAAGTGCCTTACTTTTGGACACAACTTCAGGGACAGAGTGGTGAAATTATTTCCACACATCCAGTTACTGACCACATCCAACATCTTTTGATATTTTATTTTTACAAGAAAAGACAACATGCCTCTCAGTTATCAAAATTACTAAACACCTTTTCCGAAAGATGGATCTCAAATGGAAAATAAAATGTTCTAAATTAGTTTTCAGGACTTAATTAGAATTTAATTCTTACTAACCCAGATGGAGAAAGACAAGACGCAACTTCCTTGCAGCCTCCTCCACCCTCAGCACCACCGAGGCCAACTCCTGGCGCCCAACAAAGTGTCGACAGACAAGGTGACTCTGACATTAGTGAAGGCAAGCCATCTGCTGCTATGACTGATGATTCTGTAACGACTTCTAAACCTAAACGACCGACCATCATACGACCTCAATCCAAGCTTCTTAAACAGCAAGGTAACTAGTTATCATAGTTGACAAAGACTTATATGGGCGCATAATACACACAAACACATAATAATTTGAAGTTGAATGTAAGCTTCAATTTAATTACAAAAACAGATCTGTTTTTGTTATTGAATTGAAGTTTACATTCAACTTCACATTATTATTTATTTCTTCGAGCTTCAAGCAGCAACATTTACACAACACACTTAAACACATATACACAAGCACACACATACATATACACAAGCAAACACACACAGGCTCACACATGCATACACACACACACACACACACACACACAGGATACACACATTGTCCATACACAATCTTATCACATATGTATAAATTTACAAAGTATAATGATTTTACATGAATGCAAGTGGCCTAAAATTAGAGAAAAGTGTTTATTAACAGCAAGTGAACAATATTTCTCGTGACAGCAAGGGGTGATAGAAGTTCAATAGCTTTGTCACAATATGATCTTGATTTTAATACAAAGAGTAGTATATATTTTTTAGCTTTGATGAGAAATTTTCTGATTTTTCTCTAAATATTTTTTTTTTAATAAAAAAAATTGAGCTTTTATATAGCACAATATCCACTAAATGTGATCAAAGCGCTTTACAAGGAGTCTCTGGTCAACAGCACCATTTAACATGTAGGGCGGGACATGCCGCCTGTTAGGCGATATTACAATTTTTCGGACAACGACAACGCTGTTAACGGCCAGGTACTCATTTTACACCTGAGTACAGTGAGAGAATGTGAGTAAAGAGTCTTTTCCAAGGACTCAACTATGCGCCGAGCGAGGCTCAAACCCAGGACCTTCCGATCCAAAAGCAAGTGTCATACCACTAGACCACATAGCTGCAAGAGGCTTATCCATACTGTGCAATAACAATTAAATCAGATAAAAACTATGAACTAGTTGACCTCCTCTCCCATTTCAGCCATGACATCAATGGATGACGTTGATGAAGGCACAAAGTCTCCTCCACCACAACCACTGCCTCCATTGCCCTCAGTGCCTCCCAACACAGCAGCTCATAAATCACCTCCTCTTCCTCCAAGAACCCCAGTAGCCCATGCACCCAAATCACCACTCCCCGTTTCTCGTCCCCCTCTTCCAAAGTCAGATCCTAAGTCCAATCCTGCCCCAATGTCTCGACCACCTCCCCCTAAACCAACAACTCCTCCTGTTTCAAGGCCTCCTCTCTCTAAAACAGACCTGAAATCCTCAACCACAACCACCACTGACACAAAAACCACTCCCACCCAAAGCACCACATCCCCACCAACTCCACGTGCACACCCACCCCCTATGTCTCGACCTCCACCCCCTAAAAAAGATGCTTTAAGTCAACAACAACAACAACAACAGCAAGAGCAATCATCACCACCAAAAGCAGCTCCTAGACCAAAACCAAGACCAAGGAGCACCGTTTTTCCATCTTCAACTAACATTGTACCAATACCAGAAGCAACTGCTGCCACAACAGAGAGCATTTCATTAACAAACAAGTCTTCTCTGGAATTGAAGCATGCAACAGACAATGAGGTCAAACCTCATTTTCAAGACATGAGCTCTACAACAAAGAAACCAGAAAGGCCAGCTAAAATCTCAAGACCTCAGTCGATGATATTGTTACCATCCGATAAGAAATCCAACAATGATAGTCTTACTTCCTCTAGTCATGACTTAATTTCATCATCCTCTTCCAGTCCATCTGTTCCAGTAAGACCTCATCGCAGTCCCAAAGAACGCCCCTCTAGGCCCTCAGCTCCTCCTGTTCAAGAGAATTTGACACCCTCGTCTGCTGCATTGGACAATGAAACAGAAAATGTCTATGAGACGATTGAAGAAGTACACCACAACCAACCTGAATTGAAATCAAAATTGGATAATAAATCAATGAAAGACAGGCCTTTACTGCCTCCACCAAGAAAAGAGGTTGAAAAGAAATCACCATCTCCAACCTTTATTTCTTACATTAAATCGGATAATGAATCTATTGAAGACACAATACCTGAATACTCTCAGATCAATAAGACTAAATCAAACATATCTAAGAACAATAATTCTATATTAACAAATATTGATTCAGTATCTGGCAACTCTAAATTAGAATCTGCATCAGTGTCCATCGAAACAAAAGAAAAGGCTCGAAAGACAGAGGAAGAAGGAGAAAAAGAAACCACACCACCACCTTTGCCAAAGGCGCCTATTCTGAAGCCGAAACCTAAGCCGAGTATAAAACCCAAACCTAAACCTAGTATCAAGGCCATCAAACCCTCTCCCAAATCCACCCATCCCAAGACAGAAACCATTGAGCATAAGGAAGGTGAAATGGAGGCACCAGTCAAGTCAGCTGAAGGTTCGAGTGAACAATCAGTAGCTTCTGACTTTGGTCATGGATCTGTGGTCAAAGTTGAAGATAAGAGCGTAGATTCCTCAGTGCCTCACCGTATTTCCAGTTCTTTCTTATCCAAGTTTGAACCAGAGAAAAAGGAATCTGATTTCAATGCAAGAGGTACTGAACATCCAAGAGAGCAAAATGAAGGAAGCTTTGAAATTCAAATGAAAGCAGCCACTCATGCAGACAAATTTAATGCCCAAAAACCTGCAGAGCAGAAGTCATTGCAAGAAAATGATCCAGTTTCTTCTTTGGAAAGTTTTAAATTGGTCTCAGCTGACAACAATTCTGACATGTCGGAACAAATTTCAAAAGTTGCCCTTCCTTCTAAGAGACCTACCATTATAGGAAGGCCTTCTTTGGAAAAACAATCCACAAATGCAAATGAGAGTCAAAAGGGACAAGAAAATGTGAATATAGAGGAAGTGAATAAAGATTACTCAGAAAACTTATCTTTGAATAAAAATCTGCTATCCGAAGATCTTGATAAACAAATGACTCCTGCTAAAGAGAAAGAAATAGATGACAGAACTGACACTTTGGATCACATTGCTAATGTTCGTCCACCACCCAAACGACCTCTTACTATGATTGGTAGGCCTTCTTTGGAAAAAGAATCTATTAGAAATGAGGAAAAAGTTACACACGTTAGCTCAAGTATGACATCTGAGGATGCTGGTCCTGAACAGTCAGCAACAAAATCTGTCAAAACTAAGTCTCATCCTCCAAAAAGACCACCAACAGTTGTCGGTCGTCCATCGGGGGAAAAAACAGATGTGCCTCCCAAAGAAATCACAAAATCCCATTCCCTTGACGACGCTTCTCATTCTCAACAACCGTCTTTTAATGAAGATAGCCAGTCAAATACTCTACCTCCTAAGAGGCCAGTAACCATTATAGGCATGCCTAAAAGATCTAGTCATGTGGCTGATGATAGTTTAGAGGAGGGAGTTGATAGCAACGATAATCAAGACGGCGATGACAAGTCATCGGTTACAGGGAATCTTTCATCCAGAGGTATTGAACAACAATCAATCAGTACCAATGAAAACTCAATGTGAGTAATCATAGCTATTTTGTTTTGTTTTTTTTTAATTCCAAATTACAAGTGTGATTAATTCCCTCCCCCCCCCCCCCCCCCCCCCCTTCCCCCTTTTTTTTTTTTCCTTATGGGTGCTGATAGCTCAGGTGGTAGAGTATTCGCCTCACAAGCAAAGGGACTGATTGTGTTCTTAGATGTAGTCTAGGTCTTTTTCTGATCTTTCTTTTCATCCAGCAGCGATTAGGCTGCTCTGTATCAAAGAATTGTGATAATCTAGCATCCTATTCAAAAGTGAAAAAGCTATCATTGCAGTATGTTTAATGCCAGAAACTGGAATAAGCTCCCGACTTCATGGGTCTTGGAGCTCTGACTACCTTTTTAAATTTCCCCTTATCAACTCTCAGTTCTCTTCAACTGTGTGATAGATATATTATGAGGGTTTGTTTTTGATAGTTAAACATCATTTGCAAAGTTTAAATTCCTATCAAAAGTTATAGGCAATTGGAGAATTGAATTGACATTATATTTTGCACGTGCAATGTGTTAATTTAATCAAAGTGGATTTTTTTTTGTTTAAAACAACTTTTATTTTTGTTTTGTTTTTGTTTTTTAATTCCTTTTTATTAATTTTTCTTTCTTTATTATTATTTTGTTTAGTTTGGTTTACTTGTATTAAAATGATTCTTAAACTTGACATTGTACATAAACATTTTTCATTACTCTTTTACATTATAGAAGAAAATAGCAAATTCTTTTGAGTTGTTTTTTTCTTTGGAGTTTGATGGTCAAGGGAACTTTAGAGGATGTTATGAATAAATGAAACATTAGTAAATGCAATCTCTCAAATAAATATCAAATTTTGTTGTTGTAATGGACATAATAATCATAAAGAAAAGTTAAAAGTTATTATGGAGATAAAGATAAAAGGAGTAAATCTGACTCATGAATGAACAGCACAAAACAAACGACGTTTCGGCCCTTGGCCTTTATCAAGGCCAAGGGCCGAAACGTCGTTTGTTTTGTGTTGTTCATTCATGAGTCAGATTTACTCCCTTTATCTTTATCTCGATTTTATTGACTCATTTAGGCACCTCTATTTATTAAAAGTTATTAGTCTCTTAGATCCTTGCTACAGATTATGTATATATCGAATCTCCTTCATTGATTCCAGACACCCTAAACCTAGCCGACCACCTCAGGCAGTGAGACCACCACCACCACCACCATCAATACCTCGAGGTGCACCGGTCTCCAAATCACCATTAAGTGAGACTAAAACTATGCCCATCAAATCAGAAAATGTCAATAATGAAAAAGACACCATGTCCAAATTGACAGAAAGTTCTAGTGCTTCTATTGTTGAGGAAAAAGATAAAGTAGTGCAGCATAGACCCCCACCACCTCGACCCAGTGGGAATCCTCGGTCTCCATTACCCACTTGTCCACGAGAACAATTGGAAGAAGTTGTGGGCAATCAAGATGAATCAGCTGTTGAGGGAAAAGAGAAGACAGTCCAGCATAGACCTCCACCACCAAGGCCCAGTGGAGGTCCTGTTAGTCCACCTCAGTCTCTACCGCCCACCAACAGTCTAAAAGATCATGATGATGCCCCTGACAATCAGGATATACCTAATGTTGAAGGAAATGCACAAGTATTCCAGCATCGACCCCCACCACCTCGGCCAAGTGGAGGCCCTGCAAGCCAAGCTCCTACTGCACCCCCACCCACCAGTCCAAAAGATCGTGATGATGTCAGTAACAATGAAGATATAACCACTGTTGAAGAAAGCGAAAAAGCAGTCCATCATCGGCCCCCACCACCTCGGCCAAGTGGAGGCCCTGCAAGCCAAGCACAGTCTTCACCATCCACCAGTCCAAAAGCTCATGATGGTGACACTAGTGGTGATCAAGTTTTATCAGCAGCCCGCAGAAATGAAGGGAAAGACGACAGTATTACAGAAGAAGGTAAGTAATATCATACGGACTTTATCTTTTCGTCATCAAGGGCGCTTTAACCTCAATTCTCTCTATCTTGCTGTTTCCTTACCACCCCCCCCCCCCCTTTTTTTTTTTAATACCGCCTTACTCACCCTTTCCCCCGTCCTATGCTTCATTTCCCATAGTCCTCTAATATCAAAATCTTAGTTAAATCTAGATTTACCAATGATTTGTTTAGGGGACTTTTGGTAAATAATGAGCTGGACATAATATCTGGCAATCCACATGATAAAGAAAATGTTGACAATTTTAATTATTTT
The DNA here is from genome assembly GCF_034508935.2 of Berghia stephanieae. Taxonomy (NCBI): domain Eukaryota; kingdom Metazoa; phylum Mollusca; class Gastropoda; order Nudibranchia; family Aeolidiidae; genus Berghia; species Berghia stephanieae. The sequence goes on from NC_088363.1 coordinate 88,946,113, forward strand.
ATTAATAAATTAGCCTTTACAGATAAATGGAGAATAAAACATAAAAAAGAAAAAAAATTTGCATGGAGTAGAGGGTCTCCTTTGATAGCTAGACGTCTAGATTATATCTTTATAAATAGCATGATTATACCTTTCTCACAAGAAGCAGAAATTAAAGGCATTGCCTTTACTGATCATAGATTTGAAAGCTGATAACGAGTCAGCACTTTTAATATTCTGGGGGAGAGCATTCCAAAAATGGGGTGCCGAAAAATTCAAACGGTTGTTCACCAATTTTGTGGGATGTTTTGGATTTAGATAAGATTGCTTGGGTGGGGTTCCTTACCTCCCATAGTGGGCAGGGAGGCACTTACTGTGTCTTCTATTCCCCTCTTATCTGTTTTCCAACATACTTTCTACCTTTGTCTTGGAATGAGATTACTTGGTTTTGTCCAGGCCCTGGCCGGATACCCTGGCTGGGAGGGAAACAGTCAACAAATGTTTAGTTTTGGGAGATGATATTTTTTTTCCTTGTAAATCATCCCTCTGTTATGCATTATTGTTTTGTTTACATATTATATTTGATTTGTAAACATTTGAGTGTATCCCTCTTAGTGGGGACCTGTGCTTGTGTCTGGATGAGACTTTTATGTGATCTCAAACTAAGTACTTTGATGGTGTGCTTTTGGAATCAACATCTGTTTCCTATTTGAACCAATTCCCCTTTGTCTTACCTTTTCTTGATTGCTTTAATTGTAATTCTAGAACTTTTTACTATCCCATTTTCTTCCTTTTTACTGGCACTGATATGACCTTAATGTGTTGCAAGCGCCGTAAAACCCTTAAAAACAAAAACAAACAAGATAAGATTGCTCTCTCGTTATTTGATCTTAGAATTCTACTTTGAAAATAGGGGTGTAAAAGGTTATATAAATATGTAGGGGCATGACTATTAAGTCTTTGATAGACAATGGAACATATTTTATAGATGATGCGTTTCTCCACAGGTAACCAGTGCAACTCTAAGGAGATCAGAAGTAGATGATATTTAAAAAAAAAAACAATTTTTTAAGTTAATCTAGCAGCTTAGTTTTGTACAAGTTGAAGGTTTTTAATATTTTCTTTGGAGATATTAATTAAAAGTGACTTGTAATTGTCCAATTTGGATAACACTAAGGCATTTATCAGAAGTTTATTAATATTCAACGTAATCGAGTGTCTGATTTTATTTATTCTTTTTATTTCAATGTACATGCATTTTATAAGGTGTTTAACTTGAACTGACATTGAGAGATTACATTCGATATAGGTGGCAAGATTTTTTACTTTGGTGGCAGATTCAACAACAGTAGTTCCGAAATGAATCGTTAGAGTATTAATTTGTTTAGATATGTTGGGTCTAGAGTGAATTAAAATCTCTGTTTTATCATCATTCGACATTAGTCTGTTATGATTCTTATTTTATTAAAATAAATAAATAAATAAATGAAATTCCCTTTATTCATTCCATAGGGGAAATTTGTCTCTAGGGTCTATTCCAAGGGAAGACTGGAATAACCCAGGCGTCAGTCGCAGTGCAGTGCCACAAATTGAGCTAGGGCGAGGTGACTTGCTCAATCAAGGCCACACCGTGCAGCGGGAATTCGAACTCAGTACCTTTCGGCTACGAAGCAAAGACCGTACAGCTGAGCTATGAGCCCCTATTTGCTTAAATCAGTAGCATGAACAGAATCATAGATTTGAGAATCATCTGCATAAAAATGATAGGAGAGTCCAAATACAAAGAATGGTAAACAAACAACTCATATATTCTCCTCTGCAGACCAAGTAAAAAGACCTCCTGTCACACGCCCCACCAGACCTCCTTCATACGCCCCCAGACAACAGACAACACCAGACTCTGTTGATCTCCCAGAAAGGGACCATCAGACTCCTGATGCTGGCAGTCCTCCAGAGCGGCCCAAGCCACCAAGACCAATATCTGCTGCACCGGCTGCCACTCATAAGCCACCAGGTAGTTGTATATACTTATAAACAAATGTTATTATGTTTGTTTGTTGTATATATTCTATTTGGTTTTTCATACTATCTGTATTTTGTAATATACTTCGTCCACTTTTTTGTGTTTTCTTTTTTTGTTTTTTGTTTTTGAATTTTTAATTTAGTGTTAAATTTTTTCCTGCTTTTTGATAATCGATCTCTCCTGTTCTTGTTTCTTGTTTAACATTGAATTCATTCTTTAGTTTCTTAATAATATATTTTATTGACTGCAAAATAATTCTATCCATTGAATTGCATCCACCCTTGATGAATTACCCTTTGAATCAGAACATTCTCCAATTATCCATTCCACAATGCAGAATTATTATTGGATAATCAGCTTATTATTATGATTATTATTATTATTATGATTATGATTTTGATTATTATTATTATTATTATTATTATTATTATTATTATTATTATTATTATTATTATTATTATTATTTTTAGTAGTAGTAGTAGTAGTAGTAGTAGTAGTAGTAGTAGTAGTAGTAGTAGTAGTAGTAGTAGTAGTAATAGTAGTAGTAGTAGTAATAGTAGTAGAAGTAGTAATAGTAGTAGTAGTAGTGGTAGTAGAAGTAGTAGTAGTAGTATTAGTAGTAGTAGTAGTAGTAGTAGTAGTAGTAGTAGTAATAATAGTAGTAGTATTAGTAGTAGTAGTAGCAATAGTTAGTAGTAGTAGTAGTAGTAGTAGTAGTAGTAGTAGTAGTAGTAGTAGTAGTAGTAGTAGTAGTAGTTAGTAGTAGTAGTAGTAGTAGTAGTAGTAGTAGTAGTAGTAGTAGTAGTAGTAGTAGTAGTAGTAGTAAGTAGTAGTAGTAGTAGTAATAGTAGTAGTAGTAGTGTAGTAGAAGTAGTAGTAGTAGTATTAGTAGTAGTAGTAGTAGTAGTAGTAGTAGTAGTAGTAATAGTAGTAGTAGTATAGTAGTAGTAGTAGATAGTAGTAGTAGTTTAGTAGTAGTAGTATAGTAGTAGTAGTAAATAGTAGTAGTAGTAGTAGTAGTAGTAGTAGTAGTAGTGATAGTAGAGTAGTAGTAGTTTAGTGTAATAATAGTAGTAGTAGTAGGAGGAGGAGGAGGCTGTTATTCGAAAAGGGCTAATACAAGATCAGTGATTAGACGGTAACAGCTTTATTATAATTTGATGCCCTCTGCTTTTTTAGGTCCCCCTTCTTTACCACCTCGTCCTGCTCCTGGCCACCCCCTCTACCATTACTTAGCCAACGAGCCGCATGCAATAGCATCACATGACTACAATGCCAGCCAATCAGATGAGCTGTCCTTTCAGGTAATATTTATGTATACATATATTAAATGACAAAGCCTTTCAACTTTGAAAATTATTTCACAAAGGTTTCAGTTGTGACTTTTTAATTTTAATCATTCATTTTATTTGTCTTTTTATCTGTTTTTTTTATTATTTTGTATCGTCGTATGTTTGTTTTGTTGTTTTTTGTTTGTTTCTTTGTCTTTATTTTTTAATATTTCTTTATTTTCTGCCTTTTGTATTATTCAAGAATTGTAGGATAATACAAAATGCATTCATTCATTTATTTTATTTGGTAACTTATTAAGACTGCATGCTTCACATTCCTGCAATTGAACCAGGGGAAAAAAGGGGGAGAGAACTAAACATATTGTAAAAGACAACAACAGCAACTTTCCTTTTACAGGTCGGTGACGTCATCTTGATCACCAGGGAAATAGATGAAGACTGGCTCTCCGGCAAGTTGGGCGAGGAAGAGGGTATTTTCCCCAGGGCTTTCGTCAACCTCAAATATGAAACTGCACAGGTAAGTTACTTCACTGGGATTGATGTTAAAATTATGGCTCTTTGTAAGGTAAGTAACTTCACTGGGATTGATGTTAAAATTATGGCTCTTTGTAAGGTAAGTAACTTCACTGGGATTGATGTTAAAATTATGGCTCTTTGTAAGGTAAGTTACTTCACTGGGATTGATGTTAAAATTATGGCTCTTTGTAAGGCAAGTTACTTCACTGTATGAGTATGAATCAAAGATTTGGCTTCTACTTTATTAACAAACAAAATTGTTGACATTGTTCGTTCAAGCTTCATTTTAGTTTACATCATCTTACCAATTTGATGGCCTAATCAAAAGATTTTTTTAAATAGGGTTTTGATTTTGATGTTGAAGGAAGTCATTGACAGCAGTGAAAAATGATCATTCAATATGGTCTTATATTGACAGTATTGATATTATTTTGATATGTCCATTTTTTATAAGTGAGATCCTTCAGTCAATGTATTTACTCAAAACATCTACATATGTTTCAGTATTGTACACCCATCATTGTTCATTTACTCTTGTAATCAGGAATCAGGTGGACCAGAATTGATGGATGATGTCATGGATGCAACGAATGAAAAACCTGACAATTTGACAGGACCAAGATGTCGAGCTAGATTTGATTTTGAAGGCAAGTAAATGATGATGATGATGATGATGATGACGATATTCATGAGGATAATGATGACGATGATGATATTGAGTATGAGAAGGATGGTGATGAAATAATGAGTAAAATCAACATTTTTCGTATTTTTTTTTTCTGTAGTGAACAACCCTTAACCTTACTTTTATATCAATGTTATTTGCTATATTATTAATCTTCAACAGTTGTGACATCACTTCCCTCGTAATGACGCATAGTAACTTGGTAATTGGATCTAAACTATCAGAACAATGACAGACAGAAATACTTCTCCGATGAGCATAAAAGTGTATCCAGGGGAGAAAAACATTATAAATCTGATCATGTTTTGAATTTTATAAATTCTGATCATATGACATGTGCAAAAGTTCTATCCAGCATGGATTTATTTTATTTCTGTACCAACAAACTCAATAATGTGCACCTTTCTTCTTTTTTTTTTGCTAAAAAAAAACAAACAACAAACCACTTTTAGGACCATAGAATTAAATACACTTTTCGCTCTGGGAAGGTTGACTTTCAACCTCTGAGTCGCAGATCACAAAAAATTAAATTAGGATCTTTTTCAGGCAAACTGGCTTCACCGGTCATGTCTTTCAGGCAAATTGATGCCTGTTAACTTTCACCCATGACCTAACATTTAAGGCTAATTTTTATTGGTTGCATAATCATAGATGTAATTTTTGTTCCATGTCTTAATTTTGAGCTGATACTGGATATGTTTCTTTTATCTTTGTCTTATCTCCGACTCTTATTTTATTATTCAAGCAGGAGAGGGTGAAGGAGAGCTAGCCATCGAGGACGGCGATGTCATCAGACTAATTAACCACGTCGGATCGGAATGGATGAGAGGGGAGCTTGATGGGCGTGTCGGCATCTTTCCATCGGCCTTTGTGGAGATCATCGAGGACACCAGTATAGAAAGTGGGGAAGAAATGGCCGACTCCCAAGTTATCGAGGCCATGTTTGATTTCGATGGTCAAGAGGGAGAGTTGTCTTTCCAGGTTGGCTGATTGTTGAATTTTATAGATAGAATGAAGATGACGTCACTCAAGCCTTTGTTATTGTATTTTGCCATCCGCGTTTGTGAGTGATTCTCACTAAACTGTATTAACCAGACTATAAAAGTTCATGGTTACACATAGTTTTGTGTGTTGGTCCGTTATACTTCCGGATGGCAATGTTATGAGCTTCTTAGCCAAGCGCATACTATCTATAGCTGGTTTGGAACGTAAATGCGTTGCTGTGATGTAGAACAGGATTGCTTATTTTGCATATATTTACTGGATCCAGTTGACCAATTTGTTACTTATTAATTGTTATTTCCATTGTGAAGCGCTATTGAGCATTCTAAATGGATAATGAATGGTGCTGTATAAATTTTCCCATTACATTACATTTTTTTCATGTTACACATTTATTTAAATAACATTTTTAGTGGAATGCCCTTTGAAGACAGCATCTCTTGTTGTATAGTCTGTCATAATTGGACTGTGTTTAACATCGAGCACTTTTGTCTTTTACTCGAAGTGAGTATAGGACTCTAGAAATACAAGTACGGGTGTGATGTATAAGTATATTGCGGCTATGTAGTCAAGTGGTATGACACTCACTTTCGGATCGGAAGTTCCTGAGTTTGAGCCGTAATCGGGTGTAAAATGAGTACCTGACCGTTAACAGCAATGTCTCTGTCCAGATAAAATTGTAATATCGCCTGACAGGCGTCATGTCTCGTTCTACATGTTACGTGTTGCTGTTGGTCAGGGACCCATTGTAAAGCTCTTTGAGCACATTTAGTGGATATTGTGCTTTATAATGCTTTTTAATGCCCCAGTTGACGGCAAGTTTTTGTTTTATTCTTTTGTTCTGCCCACACGTCAGAATGTGGGAAATTTTAAAACCATTATTACAGGTGAAAAGCAGAGGCAGGACAAAGCAAGTTATCTTTATACATTCAGCCTGTGTGCATATCACCTCCAAAACATGAGGATGAGAAATGACCTTGGTGTCTCCATTCTCTAGAATTAGAATTCACACCTGCAACCCTACAACCTTTAGATTTATAGAGAAGTGACTCAAAACTACTTCACCACCATTTTGCTAACATATAGATAGAATTAAGTTGACGTCACTTAGGTCTTTGTTATTGCTTTTTGCCATCTGCGTTTATGAGTAATTTTCACTAAACTGTATTAACCAGACTATAAACATTCAAGGTTACACATAGTTTTGTGTCGCTGGTGGTTGGATGGGAGCATCACCCTTGAATCATATACCTATGATGTTCGCATGGGTGTACGATCCGATAGTGATGTCGTTTCTTCTTCTCTTTACTAGCCTATCCTGCTTCTTTGGTTTGTGATTGTATTTTTGACAGGGGATATTTTTTTTTCTGTAAATCTTCTGCCTGTTTGTTATTGGTTATTTATAATTTAGCTTATGATATCTTTAGGTTATGATTTTGATTTACATTTGTACTATTTTTGTTAGATTGCTTGTTTTTTTTTGTTTCAGCGGTCTCTCATATAACCTCAATTGTGTTGGAAGAGACCTAAAGCAACAAACAAACAAACAAAATAGTTTTGTGTGTTGGCCGTTATACTTCCGGATGTCAATGTTGTGAGCTTCTTTGCCAAGTGCATACTATCTATCTCAATACCATAGGTTATATTTTTTTAGTATCAGAATAAGATAATATAAAGGCATATGAGTTGTTTATTTATTTTATTTATTTATTTTTCATTCGGAAGGCTGGTGACATCATCGATGTTCGAAGCCAAGTCAGCTCTGAGTGGGTGTTTGGTGAATGCGGAGGGAGGACAGGAAAGTTTCCAGCTACATTTGTCTCCCACCTTCCTCCCTCCTTACCACAGTACAAGGAAACAACAGAAGAAGAGATAGAAAATGTATCTGAAAATGTGCATACAGAGGAGAAGGCAGTTGGCAGGTTTCAAGCAGGCAGCACTGGGGGGGAAAAGGTAAAAATAATTTCCAAAGATAAGGGTTTTTATTTTCACAGGAGCAGAAGTCAAAAATAAATTATAAAAGCATTTTCAAATATTATGTGGTTCCCCTTTATTGAAATGGCGTTTTGTTGCGATTTGAAGGACGTTAAAAATCGTTTCATAAAGGAAAGGATGGAATACGAAACGTGAGTTATTTCTTTTTGATTTCTCTGAAACAATAGCAAAGATGTTGGTCATGAGACCACGTTAGTTAAACCTGAATATTGATTATATGTTTGGTAAATCTCAGCTTTTAAATCGACTTTAGGTGACATTAGAAATTCTTCACTTAAAATTTACCTTTTGCGTTCATTCCATATAAGAAATGAATTATTTTTTCCTCTTATAAATCATCTATTGATGTGTGTATAAAATGATTTAATGTTTTTCAATCTAGATGTCTAGGTTAGACTTTTTAGTTTGTCTCTCACTAGACATAAAAGTGAATTACCACTAAAGTCTATTTCTGTCATTTTAAAATATCCTGTCTCATTTTCATCTTTATTTTTCTAAGGCGTTTGTGTCCTAAAATATTAAAACCTGAATTTATAATATCACCCAATATCCCATTTCTAAATTGAAGTCACCTAGCTCTTTGTTATTGATTTTTGACAGCCATTTTAATGATTAGTTCTCACTGAATTCTATCAATCAGACTGTAAACGTTAAAGGTCACACATAATTTTGTGTGTTGGTATGTCATTTCCGACTGGCAAATGTTGTGAGTATTTTAATAAATAATAACGTGAAGTTGAATGTAAGCTTCAATTTAATTACAAAAACAGATCAAATGAACGTTTCGGGTTTCCCCTTTATCAACAAAACAGGATGAATGAAACACCACAGATGAATGAAATGATGTGGTAGTGGCGTAGTTAAGATGAATTAAATTGAAACTTACATTCAACTTCACGTTATTATTTATTTCTTCGAGCAGCAACATTTACACTACTGAGTATTTTAACTAAATACACAGCATCAATAGCCTAACTTACGTAAACCATAAAACCCCCTTTCCTTTCTTAAAATTTTAATATTTCAGTTAGTACTTGCATATTGTACCGCTATCCACGATTACAACAGTGGTACAGGAGGGGATCTTGAGTTCAAGTCTGGGGACAGAATCGAAATTTTGGAGTTTGTTGGTGAAGACTGGATTGAGGGTCGTCTCCACGGAGACCAGGGCCTATTCCCTGTCACTTTTGTGGCCATGGAGGAGGAAAAGGCTGACAAATTTGAAACTAGTTCTAAAGGTAAAACAAAGTCACAATCGTATAAAATAGGAATATATTTGCCTGGTGGTCTTTTTATTTTTTTTAATTTTTCAATTTTCATCAATTTAAAATCAAATAAATTTACTTACTTACTTACTTACCTACTTAGGCCGTCCCTTGGGGCGCCCAACATGAGCCACAAGTCTTCACCATTCTGTCCTGTCCTCCATAAGCGTACGCAGCTCCCGGGTGTTGTCCATTCCTGTGTTAATTAAATTAATTTAAGACTATTAATTTTTAAGTTGTAGATCCATGGTCAAGTCCTTTCAAATTTTATATCTTATTTCACATGATTATCAACTTTTACATTTGTACACCCAATTTGCTTATGGATAAGTAAAGTTGTTTTTTGTTTTTCGTTTTGTTTTGTTTTAAAAACATTTTTGGTGTTTTAAAAAAAAAAATGAAATTCCTGATTCGATTGTCAGTGCATTCTCTTCACCTCAATAAGTGATCCCTTTTTGGACCATGATATTCATCATAATATTTTTTTTTTCTACTAGCATGCTTTTTTTTATCTCATCTCCTGATTTCTCTGCTCATTCGTACTTGGTTATGCAGGATGTTTTTTATTATTATTATTATTATTACCTGGTAAAGAAAATTGAAATAGAGTAATAACTAGAAATGATAGAAACATTTTGTTGTTTATTTTTGTTTTTGTTTGTTTTTTGCTTACTTTTTCATAACTATTCTATTTTTTTTGTGGTGAAAATTATAGGAAGATGCGATGAGACCTTTCAATACAGTCGATTTTTTTTTTTTTTACTTAAAATTTTTGCATTCAAACTTGGCTTGAGTCAAATTTCTCCCTTTTTAAAAAAAGTGTGACTGTATTGTAATGGCGTATAGCATCTTCCTGAAATTTTCACCACAAAAAACTTGGATAGTGATGGAAAATTATGAAAAAAGAAATATGTATATATCATTCTAGTTTTTAGCTATTTCAATTCTTTATCGGGTAGTTATACAAAAATAAACCTATATATAATGTTTTCTTTGCAGAAGAAGCGGTCATCAAACAAGCCAAAGCTTTGCACGACTTTGACGGGGAAACTGATGAGGATCTTTCTTTTAAAGTTTGTAAAATTGATTTAAGATGTGATGACTTTGTGAAATAAAATTTGAGTTAAAAAATTGATGGAAAGCAAGAAATGAATAGTCCTTCTACTATTTAAAAAAAAAAAAAAACTGATAAAACCAGGTGTGTAATGTGACGACTAACCAAGAATAAGCTTAGTCAAATTAATAGCATCAAGCAAGGTTTATGGGTTAAAATTTTTTAAAAAGGGGGGGAAGGGGGGGGGGGGGAAGAAGGTTGAAAGTTGAAGAATATGTTAAAAAAGAATTCTGTGCGCATTTTTCATATTGTTGTGCATTGCCCTTGAATGATTCCCCCTACCCCGTCCAAAATAAGGAAAAGGAGTCATATAGAAATAAAAATGCATGAAAATCATCAGAACTACCTATATATGGATCCATGCAAAAATCAACTGAACTGATAATGTTTGCTTATTGCTTTATAGTCCTTATCAGAAATGCAAGATTGTCTTACGATGTCTCAAAACTGGTTTCAATAATAAATACAAAGTTGGAAACAGTTGCAAAGATTGGAATATAATCCAGAAAATCAAAACTACAGTCATTGGAAAGAAATGTCAAATCTCTGACACAAAATAAAGTGGCTATGTGGTCGAGTGGTGTGACACTCAGCTTCGGATCAGGCAGTCCAGGGTTCGAGTCCCACTCTGAGCGGAGCATAGTTGAGTCGGAAAAGGCTTTTAACTCATATTCACTTACCGTTCTTGGGTGTAAGATGAGTACCTCGCCGTTAGCAGCATTGTCGCTATTGGAAAAAATTGTAATATCACTAACAGGCGTCATGTCACATCCTACATGTTAAGTGTTGCTGTTGGCCGTAAAGCGCTTTGAGCATGTTTAGTGGATATTGTACTATATGAAAACTTAAGTTTTTTAGTTGTTTTTAAAAAATTCCAATTCCACACCCATATTTTTTTAAAATTTGGTCTGTTGTTTTGTTTTGTTTTTGTTCTCTTGTTATTTTGTTAGTTGTTTTTTGGGTTTTTTTTTTTTTTCATTGTTTGTATTTTTCTTTCTGAATACTTGACTGTTTGTGGCAGAAACATTGTATTATTATTATTATTATTATTATTATTGTTATCATCATCGTTATCATCATTATTATTATTATTATTATTGTTATTAATAATAATATTATTATTATTATTATTATTATTATTATTATTATTATTATTATTATTATTATTCCAATCTTCAAACAAATTAAATTCTTTTGCCCAATAAGGTTTCAGGTACACGAGTAATAACTTACTTCTCTTTGATTTTAGGCTGGTGACGTAATAGAACTATTGGATTTTGTCGACACCAGTCAGGAATGGAGATGGGGAATCTCCCAAGGCAAGAAAGGAATCTTTCCATCCGTGTTTGTAGAAGACTGCTGAGCACAAGCATCAAAATTTGTTTTATTATTGAATGTTTGCTGTATACTCATCATTGAGATGCACGTGGAGATTTTTATCCGTCGACACTAGTTGAAGTTATTATGAATTCTCTTACACTTTCTTCAATATAAGGACGTAGAATACAGATATTTAATTGATTTTGTGCAACATGTTTTCCATTTTGAGACAACTTAGTTTTTGTTCCTGTTGGTCTAAATAGTGATACGATAGGAAAGGAAAATGTATCTTTACATTTTTTAAACGATAACGTTAATGTCAGATTTTTTTAAAATGTTGATTTAAAGGCTTAAATGCTTAAACTGCTGCCCAAACTTTTCTTTATTGTCAACGAAATTTTTCGATGCCGAAATGACTTATCTTTATGGTTATATTTTACTTATTTGTTTATTTATTTATTTTGATTTGTTTTGTATAAATATTTTATATCTCAATGTCTACTTTATGAAGTGTCAGACTGTCACACAAACAATTCCGGACTACAATACTAATCAATCGGCATCATATCTTTTAATTATCATCTTTACGTTTTTGAGTCACAAGATTGTAAAAATATAATGTCTATGAAAATATTTTTAAAAAGCATACATATATGCCTCTGGCAGTGTAGAGATAGCATGTTTGTTTACGACCTTTCTGTATTAATTTGAGGGTATGTTATAGCATATATATTGATATCCTATATTCATCCCCAAGAGGAAATTTGTCTTTAGGGAAGACTGGAATAACCCAGGCATCAGTGTGGCAAAGTGATCTAGGGCAAATGCCCTGCCCAAGACCACACAGCTTGGCGGGTAGTTGAACTCGGCACCCTCTAAGTATGAAGTGAAGGCCATACCATTGTATCACAATGCCGTCTAGAAATCCTGACAATTATTCCATAAGCAGTAGGGTTTTTTTTTTTGAGTCTCGTCAAGAATGTATGAGACGAACTGTAATGATTTGTCTCTACCATCGGGGTAGAATGCCAATTTGCAATTGCAAAATTTATTTTTAACTGTCATATCTAAATAGACCCAACTATCCATTGATCATAGCGTAGATTAAGCAGCACATACCCTACATATCGAAGAAATGAATAATAATAATTTATTTGCTTTTTTGTACGACGCTACTAATAGAATTATGGACAAGCATTTATCCTGTAAGCTGAGGAGTATGTCTCAATGATATTTGCTCATCATGAGGAAACAATGTTTGCTTTTGTTTATTTGTTGTTGTTTCTTTTTTGTTTGTTTGTTGTTTATCTTCAGTAGTTTTGTTTTTTTGGTGTTTTACTTTTATTTTTATTTTTTTGGTTGTAGGTTTTTTTTGGGTGTTTTTTTGTTTTTTTTTGTTTTTTTATGAAATACATTATATATGTGACCAACCACCTTTACCTTGTATTATGTCGGGGTGAATCTGGCACACACAAAAAAAGGTAATTTATACCCTAAATTACACAACTTGGTTTAACTTCAGGAATTTTATTGGGAGTTGAATCGTGGTTCTTAAACTGCAAAAATGATTTATTTCATATCTCTGATCATTTTAACTTTCAGCTCAATCCAACCTCACCCGGTTCATTGTGACATAATAATTTTTTAGTTGGTGTGGTGAGTCGCATATATGCATGAGTGCCAAAAAAAATATATAATATGATTTTGTTAGAGATTGCTTGTATTGTTCTACATGTAAAATTTTTATGACGATATGCTTGGGGAAACATGAAGAGGAGGATTTGAGTGCAAATATTTGATGTTTCATTTATTATAAATACTTAAGATATTGCATGATCTCTGTTTAGTCATTATAAACTTGTCGGCATCAAAATTACAATTACAAGCTCCCTTGCGTGGATGTGAAAATCTATCTGTTCAATTTTTTTTTTCTATTTTATTTTGTCATATTTTTAAGTTGCCATATCAGTTTAATTTATCTTGTGCGGTGTGATATATTTCTTTCTTTCTCTCAACACTATCACTCTTTCGTGTATTTTTTGCAGCACTCAAATAATTGTTTATATCTTTGAAAAAGAGTGTTTTTTCCTGTTATGACATAAGTGCTTTACATCTACAGTTACAGTTGCCTGGTCTTTATATAACCTTATCTGTGACATTCCTCTTATATTTTACATTATATCATATTATAACGTAAAGTTTACAGGAAGATTTACACAATATTTATTCGATATCCTATGTACTCTTTATAATGTCTTAACATATATAAATGTTTAATGTTTTCCCTTTACCAATTTCCTTATTTGTTTACTGTCTTTGCTTTATTGAGAAATTGATAAAGGCAAACTAAGGCTGCCTTGACCGTAGGTATTCACATTTCAATCTGATGTTAAATCATAGAATTCATAGTTTCAAATATGACGGTATAGTTTTCTATGGATCTTTAGTCTCATCTGCATCTATAACAGTAGTTGGTGAGAGAGGGATCTAGTAATGAATGACCTGAGTTTGATACGAATTTTTTTGGGTTCATGGATAGTAGAGTCACGCTCTCACCGGCCAGGCGGAGTTGTCGTACCAGTAAGGACGCGGGTTCAAACCCCATCAACTGCCGAAAAAAACTTTATTCTCTATTGTCTTCTGGCACTTTTCTATTCACTTCATCTCTTGTTGTTACCATCTATAACGAGATGTTATGTGAGCCAGCTATGATAGATTCCCCAAGGAGTTGTGGGTTTGATGTTTAAAACATTTTTATTTTCTTGCAACTGTTTCAAGATGTGTCAAATTACAAATAGCCCTGTTCTTTCTGGTGATCAATGGGAGATCAATCTTTTAACTCACTCAATCCTAGAGATTTTTGCTACTTTTCAAAGTTGGAAAAAAAAGTATTAAAAATGAGCATGTACATGGATAGTTTTATATAACTACCATAACATGCAAAAACTGAAAACATTAGCTTTGATTCTACGCCCATAATTGGTCTCATAAAAATGAAATAAATAGGCATGGGGTAAAAGTAACCCGGGTAAACTACGGATATAGTCGGTGTTAGGGTTGAGTGAGTTAAACATCAAAGACCAACAATCTGGAATAATTCACCACAGCAGCTAAGAGAGACGATAGACTAAAAACGATTCAAAGAAAAACTAAAAACATTTCTTTTCACTCTCTAATTGACTAATTTGTTGTGAGTGCCTAAAGCCTGCTGTCTTGTCTGTGGAGATTGGTGTGTTATAAATGCTATCCATATGAGTATTTTTATTATTATTATTATTATTATTAGAGCTTGCTTTGTTATGAGTGATTCAATTTCCAGTGGTTCAGACAATAATCATTATTGGGCAGTATAAACTCCAACTATCAACTAAGCAATTCCTCCTGGGTGGGGATCCTGACCTCCCATAGTGGGCAGGGAGGTACATGCTGTGTCTTCTATCCCCCCATACCTGTTTTCCAATTGTTTCCTGTCATTGTCTTGGAATGAGATTACTTAGTTTTGTCCTGATCCTTGCCGGAGTTCCTTGACTGGGAGGGAAACAGTCGAATGTATAGTTATAGTTTTGGGAGATGATATTTTTTTCCTTGTAAATCATCTCTCTGTTATGCATTGTATTATGTTTAGTTTACATATTATATTATATGATTGGTAAACATTTGAGTGTATTCCTCTTAGTTGGGACCTGTGCTTGTGTCTGGATGAGACTTTTAGGTGATCTTAAACTAAGTACATTGATGGTTTGCTCTTGGAATCTACATCTGTTCCCTATTTGAACCCGTTCCCCTTTTTCTTACCTTTTTTTTTTGTGCTTTAATTGTAATTCTAGAACTTTTTACTATCCTATTCTCTTCCTTTTTACTGGCGCTGATATGACCTTAATGTGTTGCAAGCGCCGTAAAACCCTTAAAAAGAAAAAAGAAATAAACATATTTGTAAAAGGGTATTAGTGGGGTTATAAACGATTTATTGAAGTTTGAATTAACCATTTTGCCTTGAAAGTGTCTTTACTGCTCTTAAAATGTATAACTCCAGGATCTTATAATGAAGGATATTATAATGGACCATTGAACTGTTTATTATTTCATTATATCATCACCATTATCATCATCATCGTCTTATTTCAAAAGAATAAATTATTGTTACTATTATTCATCAATAATATTATAGTTATCGTCATCAATTGTAATCCAACCATAAACTTCCAATTTTATGGAGTTTCGCTGTCTCAAATTTGAAGGTTCACATTGAACATAACATTTATTTCATCCGACTCATAAAATATTTTACAGTAATCATTTGATATGTTCAATTTTACTTACAGCAGACTTATCAACATGCAACTAATCCGTATATAATAATACTGTACAATTTACAGCATTTCAACAACAACAACAACAACACTTTTATTCTTTTAAGCGAAAGTTGTGTATTAGTATCAGCCTAAGATACAAGAATATATTCTTAAATTGTTTTTAAATCAATGCAGTGTAGTTTAACATTAGAACTGATGCGTTAATAAATTTAATAAAAAAAATGTTTCAACCAGTTTGCCTCGTGCTCGAGTCCAAATATAGAATTTAATAATCTGATCTGACTAACTAATATCGCAAACGAATTTTTTTAAGTAAATGAAAAAAAATTAAAATGTAAATATCAAATCCAATCCAGTCCATACTGTTACAGCTTCAGTACCTACTACAGACAGACGCAACATTTGTGTGGTGTGGGATGGTGTTTGTTTATGGCTCTGTATCACAATCATTTTGTCCTGTGATGGAAATGTTTCAAATCTATAGTTAGTTTGGGGAGATGATATTTTTTTCCTTGTAAATCAACTCTCTGTTATGTACGTATTATGTATGATTTGTAAACATTTGAGTGTATTCCTCTTCGTGGGGACCTGTGCTTGCGTATGGATGAGACTTTTAGGTGATCTCAAACTAAGTACATTGATGGTTTGCTCTTGGAATCTACATCTGAATGTATTTGAACCAATTCCACATTGTCTTACCCTTTCTTGAGTGCTCTAATTGTAATTCTAGAACTTTTTACTATCCCATTTTCTTCCTTTTTACTGGAACTGATATGACCTTAATGTGTTGCAGGCGCTCTAAAACCCTTAAAAACAAAAACAAACAGCACTGACCTCTAAATCTATACAATACTTTATGTTGTTTATCATCTCCCTTGTCTTAGGAGCTGACATGACCTAAAAATGTTACAAGTGCCTTTAAACTTTTAAAAAACTGAATCAATAGTTTAAAATATGTATATGTATATTCATTTTGTCATTGTATACGTTCGACTGCCTGTGATATCCTACTATTGAATAATCTTGTGCGTCAAGAGATTTTAAAATGAGCATACTATCATTATATATGATTACTATTATTATTGTCATCATCATCGTCGTCGTCATTATTTCATCATTATGACCACCATCGTCATTATGATGAAGTAATAAATAATAACGTGAAGTTGAATGTAAGCTTCAATTTAATTACAAAAACAGATTGTAATTAAATTGAAGCTTACATTCAACTTCACGTTATTATTTATTTCTTCGAGCTTCGAGCAGCAACATTTACACTTATTATGAAGTAGTATATTTATTATTTTTTTTTTTTTTGATTGGCCAAAATGTTCTTTTTTTTTCTTTGTTAGGTTTGTTATACCCTATGATAAGATGCAGTCTTTCAAACACACTATATTTTTTCCTACCTAATAACTGCCTTTACTTTATCAGATTGATCAATTGATGCATCAATGCCTTTTAGCGTTCATCTCCTTTTGTGTCATGAAAAGATGACAGGAAGTGAAAATAGTGAAACAATATTTCAAAAGTCTAATGTTACGTCGCCCAGCAACGGCGGCCATCATGGTTTTAAACAAAGAAAATCGGTATTTTTATTCTTCATGCTGGCTAGAACTTTTCATATGTCTTGTGTCAGAATGTATAAAAGTCAACACATGATCATATTTATAATGTTTTTCTCCTCTAGATACACTTTTATGCTCGTCGGAGAAATATTTCATAAGGGCTTCCACCATTGTTTCGATAGTTTAGAGTTACTATGCGTCATTACGAGGAAAGTGACATCACGACTGTTGAAGGCTATTGATGCATCAATGCCTTTTAGCGTTCATCTCCTTTTGTGTCATGAAAAGATGACAGGAAGTGAAAATAGTGAAACAATATTTCAAGGAAGAAAATATAATAATATGTATCCATCAATTGAACAGACCGATTCTGTATTATATGCATGCTTTGCACGTGATAATATTAATCATATTGTGAATTATAATCTTGAATCATAAATAATAATCGTAACCACTTAAGTTATTCACCACTGTTGTTTTTAATACTTTTTCTGCATTTATGATTTTCGGGTTAAAGTTTTTTAAATAATATATTCTGACAAAAAAAAAAATAGTAATAATAATTAAACAATTCAAATGTCTTCAGTTGCATTTCTGGTCTGCTTTTTTTTGTTTTGTTTGTTTGTTTGTTTGGGGTTTGTTTTGGTTTTTTTTTGGGGGGGGGGTTGACGAAAGATTTTTTGAAAATGATATAAAATGTATAATACCATCTCAGTTGCCAAGGACTTCCTTCACCTCAAAGTAATCACTAATGTTTCTTGGGGTGTGGTCAGGAGTATATTTGTATGCTTGCATATTGTGTAATGTAATTATAAGTCTTTAATGTTTACACACTCAGGCAGTATCCGTATTAAATACAAATAAGTATAATATCTTCAAATAAGAACAAAATATTTAGACATTTTGCATCTAATTAAAATTCAAGATGACGTACAAAAATACTTTAGTTAGACCTAAGAATATTTCTGCACTCATTTTTTATGTATAGTTCATATTTTTTTGTTGTTGGATGAAGAAATGTTCGAGTCAAATTCATTTATTTTCTACAATTTTGAAGCCGATTACATAAATTCTGTTCAAAAGTGTGATCAACATTTTACGATACATAGATTGAATTTGCATTTGCTTTTGAGATGCATGAAAAAAAATAATGTCACAACGACATATGAATGATTAAAATATCAACTGTTATTCAGAAGAATGTTTCCTCGAGAGAGACTTGGCACCTTAGCTAAGCACATCAGACAACTTACCATGACCAAAATTATCTATTTATATACTTTTATCGATTCGATTAAAAAAACATTTTGTCTTCTTTTAAGTTTTTGATCATCAACTTCTCAAACTATCCATTTCCACTTTCAACATTTTTCAGTTTGACTAACAAATAAATTTACATTTTTGTTCTGGGTGGGGTTCCTAACCTCCCATAGTGGGCAGGGAGGTACTTATTGTGTCTTCTATACCCCTATATTTTTTTTATTTTTTTTTTTTTGGGGGGGGGGGGGGGGGGGGGGGGGGAGGGTTGTTTTAGAATTTGGATCATTGAAATCATCTACAAATATAGATATTGTTGGCAATATCAAGCTTCGCCACTGGATGGGGTCCTGCCCATGGTAGGCAATGAGGTCTCTGGGTGGGGTTCCTGGCCTCCCATAGTGGGCAGGGAGGTACTTATTGTGTCTTCTATACCCCTATTTTTAATTTTTTTTTTTTTAGGGGGGGGGGGGGAGGGTTGTTTTAGAATTTGGATCATTGAAATCATCTACAAATATAGATATTGTTGGCAATATCAAGCTTCGCCACTGGATGGGGTCTAACACTGCACATGGTAATGGTAGGCAATGAGGTCACTTGTCTTCCTTCCCCATTTCTTTTTTTTCCTTTGCCATGCCGCTGTCTTTGTTCTGGATTGAGATTGCTCGGGATTTTTTTTCTTGGTCCTGGCGGAGAACCATAGCTGGGAGGGAGACAGTCAAATGTATAGTACTTTATTTTTTTTTTTTTTTTTTTGTAGAGCGAGGTATTCTTTTCCTTGTAAATCATTTCTCTGTTATATATTATTAGGGTTATTGGATTTTAAATATTTTATTGCATTTTGAGTGAACAATTGAGTGTATCCTTCATCATATCCGGAATCTTTGCTTGTGCTTGGGTAGGCTTATAAGTAATGTCAAAATAGACTCTTCGAAGGATTGTGAGTGGAATTGTGCGGCTATGTGGTCTAGTGGTATGACACTCGCTTTCGGATCGGAAGGTCCTGGGTTCGAGCCTCGCGCTTGGCGCATAGTTGAGTCCTTGGAAAAGGCTCTTTACTCACATTCTCTCACCGTACTCAGGTGTAAAATGAGTACCTGGCCGTTAACAGCGCTGTCTTTGTCGGAAAAATTGTAATATCGCCTAACAGGCGTCATGTCCCGTCCTACATGTTAAATGTTGCTGTTGAGAACCCATTGTAAAGCGCTTTGAGCACATTTAGTGGATATTACGCTGTATAAAGCTCAATTTTTTAAAAACATTTTTTTACAAGACAAAGGACAATGAATGATTTTGAAAGAAAAGGATACACAGCCGTGCTCGAGGCCAGTGATCGATGTGAAAAGTGACCAAACAGAACCTTACTTTAGCAAATAATACTAAAACTCTGATCTCCTTGGAAAACTCATCGGTTTTGTTAATCACAAAAATTCTAACCGACTAGGAGAAATTTGAAATAGATATAAATGTTAATTTTAAATTAATTGGAGAAACATTATTCTCTGTGTGGCCAATTTTGGCCAAATTGGCTAGGCCAATTGCTATCTGGCAGCAGGAAAGGAGGAGAAACTTGATAACGAATAGATTACTCCATTTTTTACCTCCCATAGTGGGCAGGGAGGTACATACTGTGTCTTCTATCCCCTTATATCTGTTTTCCAACATGCTTTCTGTCTTTGTCTCGGAATGAGATTACTTGGTTTTGTCCTGGCTCTGGCCGGAGTCCTAGCTGGGAGGGAAACAGTCAAATGCATAGTTATTGTTTTGGGAGATGATATTTTTTTCCTTGTAAATCATCTCTCAGTTATGTATTATTATTTTTATTTTGAATGTATAATGTAAGCATTTGAGTGTGTTCCTCTTTGTTGGATTTTGTGCTTGTGTCTGGATGAGACTTGTAGGTGATCTCAAACTAAGTACATTGGTGGTATGCTCTTGGAATCTACATCTGATCCCTATTTGTTCCCAGTTCCCCTTTGTCTTACTTTTTCTTGGGTGCTTTAATTGTAATTCTATAACTTTTTACTATCCCATTTTCTTCCTTTTTACTGGCGCTGATATAACCTAAATGTGTTGCAAGCGCCGTAAAACCCTTAAAAACAAACAAACAAACTCCATTTTTGGGCAGCAGGACGTCTTTGCTTCGTACCCGAAAGGTATCGAGTTCGATCAACCGCCGCTGCGCTGTGTGGCCTTGAGCAGGTCACCTCGCCCTAGCTCGACTTGCGGTGCTGCACTGCGGCTGATGCCTGGGTTATTCCAGCCTTCCCTTGGTATAGACCCTAGATACAAATTTTCCATGAATAAAGGGAATTCTATTTTATTTATTTATCATTATTATAAGAATATACTGAAAATAACAAAACTTGTGAACGCAGTTTTAAAGTACGGCTTTTTAAATCGTAACAGTAACACGGTCTATAAGACGTGGGTGGGCACTTCAGATTCGTATTAGGATTGATTGAATTAATGCGATGACGTTTCCACGTCTTCATATATTTCATCTCTGCCACTTTATCATTCATCGCTTAAACGTAATCGCAGTCCTACTGTCAGATTATATCGATGGTGTGCGTCAAGGTAAAGTGCTCACAACATCCGCCAGCCGGATATATTGTACCAACACACAAAACCATGTGTTATAGTCTGATTGAGATACAAAACCATGTGTTATAGTCTGATTTAGATACAAAACCATGTGTTATAGTCTGATTGAGATACAAAACCATGTGTTATAGTCTGATTGAGATACAAAACCATGTGTTATAGTCTGATTGAAATACAAAACCATGTGTTATAGTGTGATGGAGATACAAAACCATGTGTTATAGTTTGATTGAGATACAAAACCATGTGTTATAGTCTGATTGAGATACAAAACCATGTGTTATAGT
>NC_088363.1:88979835-88997335 GCF_034508935.2 Berghia stephanieae
GAAACGAAAAGTTTCTTCAGTGATAAAAATCACCCGTCAATTTGATGAGCGAGTAGGTGACTTTGCCTTGTCCTGGATCTCCTTGTGTAGAATGTCCCTGGCTTCCTTCTCGTCCGCTGATGGTGGACAGTATCGGACAGAGACAACGCTGTTAACGGCCAGGTACTCATTTTACACCTGAGTACGGTGAGAGAATGTAAGTAAAGAGCCTTTTCCAAGGACTCAACTATGCACCAACTATCTCAAACCCAGGACCTTCCGATCCGAAAGCGAGTGTCATACCACAAGACCACATAGCCGCACATAAGCAATGTTGAGTCTGGGTGGGCTGCAATTTACCAAAACTCGGGAGCTGTGTAGGTAATTAGATAAAGCATTTTACATATTACCTCACATTCAAACAGTCAAATGTATAGATAGTGTTGGGAGATGTTTTTTCATTGTAAATCATCTCTCTGTTATGCACCGTGTTCTGTTTTGTTTACATATTATTTATGATTTGTAAACATTTCAGTGTATTCATCTTAGTAGAGACTGTGCTTGTGTCTGGATGAAACTTTTAGGTGATCTCAAACTAAGTACTTTGATAGAAAAAAAAAGATGAAGAAGAAAGAAAAAAAACGCTTTAAAAGGTTTGTTTATGATTTTATTTTAGCATGAAATATCAGTTTGATTCATTTAACCAATAGGCTATAAACCAAATAAAACTAAATTAAATCTACACAACAGCAGCAATTAAATTGAAGACCGTCAATGGAAATGGAAAAAGAAAAAGATTTCTATATAAAAAAAGGAATAATTTCAGTTTTGCCAACTCAAGAATTAAATAAAAATAATAATCAGAAGTCCATTATTTTCTTCCTAATTTCAATAATCTACGATCAACTATAAAATAAATACTATTATTTGCACACACTACTCGCAGTGCGTCTTAAAAATTAAAGAAAATGAAAGAATAAAATAATTTAAATCAATATTATGTTTTTGTGATATATATATATATATATATATATATATATATATATCTCTCTCTCTCTCTCTCTCTCTCTCTCTCTCAGCAGGTTTCAATTGTATAAATATGTGCAACTAAATAGATGTTATATCTTAAAAAGATAATAAATATCCTCAGTAGCAATACATTATATTTATACTACATACAAATAGCAATTGCATGAATGATGGTTTAATGTGCTATTTATACTTAGCTGGATAATCATAGAACATGAGGGTGTGAACTTTACATGAAATGGTAAGTATACAAAATATACATTCATATTCTTTGATTTACCGCCTCAAAATGGTTTGTAAGTCGATATGAATCAGGCCATACAAACACACATATACACACATACATACACAACACACGCACACACACACACACACAACACACACACACACACAGACACACAACAGCGAAGTTCGAGATACGAGTTTTTAGTTCCGGTAAAATGAAAAACTCCATGCATTGTTGTACCAAACTTTCTGCTCACCTCATTCAACAGTCAATTGGTTTATGACTGCTCAGCCATAGGATCTTTCTGTGAAAATGTAAAAAGAAAAAAAAAAAAAAAAAAAAAGCAACAAAATTTATGGGTCATGCTGATCAGACAGACCAATCAAATTGTTGCAGGTCTAAAATATGCGGATCATTTTGAAGTAGACATTTTTCATGGTGGCCAATGATTCCAGAGCATGGAAAAACCATTCAGATCATCTGGATCATTTTGATTTCACTCATGAGGGTTCAGACCCTGATTCTAATCCTGGCAATATCATATGGAGGCGGGGTGGGGGGTCACAAATACAATTCTCTTCATTTGTTTTTCTTTCTATCTTACATTCATATTATATTCATACAAAAGTAGTGTGGAAGTCTTGGCATTGGAGACCGAGACTAGATTGACTCCAATTTATCTATATATGAGTGAAGATAATCTCATTTTCACAAACAATGTTAAGAGTCACCTATAATCTATTCCCCCTGAAAATATCAGTTGAATTAAATAGTGGATACTTTTGTTTGTTTTCATGTATTTCACAGCGCCTGAACCAGTTAATAGAATACAGTTCAAACAGTGAACAGGAACAGAGAGAATGGGGAGGAGTTCAAACAATGAATAGGAACAGAGAGAATGGGGAGGAGTTCAAACAGTGAACATGAACAGACTCCAAGAGCAATATATTCATGTATTTAGCTTGAAACTGCCTCTATCTTTCGGTAAAAAGTTATACCTGAACACTAGCTCCTCAGATCCAATTCTGTGTAAGTGTACATACAGTAAAATTACTTTAAACCGAAAGAAGCTAAACCGAAAAATACCTTAAACCGCAAAGAATTTAATAAATTGTACTAGTTTCTTCATTATCTTTGTACTAATTCTTACGATGAACCGAAATACTTCTAAGAAGGACTTTCTTTAAACCGAAACAATTTGAGACCACCTTCCTTTATTCTCTCTCAATTTTTCTTCAAAAATTGGGGAAGGTGGCCACACGTAATAATGTGCCCGGCGATATTAAACAAAGAGCGTAAGTATAAGATGAGGGTGATGGGTGGGGTGTAGGCAAACACTGCACTTGGGCTCGGCCAACACCACAATCGCACAGACTGGAAAAGGAAGACAGCGGGTGACTGGCAGGCGAAAAATGAGGAAAGAGGAGGAGTTGGGGTGTAGAATCACGCAAGCGAGATGTTCTCGCTCGTGTGTTGATGCTTTGGAACTGAATGGATTTTAAACACGAGAATAAGGAAGGGGGGGGGGGGGGGGGGGGTAGACAACTTACCATTGACATGCCATTTCATTTCCACTTTGTTTAAGAGTGGGGTGTGTGTGTGTGTGTGTGTGTGAGGGGGGGGGGGGGGGGGGTTCTATGAAATTAGGCCTTTGAACCTAATGGCTTTTCAACAAAAGAGAGATGCCTAGTAGTAGTAGACAGCTTAGCATTGACACGCCTTTTCATTTCCATTTCACTTCACTTCTGAGTAGCTGCGCGTCATTCATTATCAATTATCGCACAAGAACTTTCGATCTTATTTTAGCTTTGCATTTTACTAAAAGATGTCTAAAAGAAAGCACTGTGCTTACACGTTGGAGTTTAAAATTAAAATACTATGTGAAGTCGATGGAAAAAAAGTTGATCAAGACAGAGATATGTAAAAAACACGGCATCCCGAATTCAACTCTTTCAACAATTTTGAATTGAAAACGAAAACCCCCAAAAATATTTTTAAAACACACAAAATTTTTTTTTTTTTTTAATTTATGGTTACGAAGACAGCATTTATTCAACAACTCCATTTAATGGGAAACCCATGATACCATTAAATGAGCAAATTCCTTAAAAAGTTACTACCATTGAAAAACATTGCAAAACGGGAACTTGCTTTAAACCAAAATGTCTTTAAACCGAAATGGTTTAGAAGGTCCCCAAAATTTCGGTTTAAAGTAATTCTACTGTACTTTGAAAATAATACAAAGAAAAATAATTCTAATTTATTCACATAACTTGCGCAATACTGAGTGTAATGCTATGTTCTAAATAATTGTTAAAATGGCCAGATGAACCAATCTACTAATGTGTAGTAGTTGGTAAATTAAACAACACAACTAAATTATCTAATAAAGAACCATATAATTTCAAAATATATATAATTCTAAATCATGATCAGGGAACAGTTGCGTTTATTGTTTCAAAAAGGCAGTGGTATTAGGGCTTATTAAAATAGATTTTGATTATGACGATATATATGTATATATATATACAAGCATAGGTGCCTGTTCAATGATAGGTCGATCAACACAAAATTTAAAATTCAATTGTTGATGAATAAAATTTGAACTCAATGTCTAGTGTCTATTTATAGATTTTTAACGTCGTAAGACAGCGCTTTATACTTGTGCACAGAGATATTATTTTGAATTCAAAACATTTATAGTAGTAGATGAGCCCGTCCCAAAGTCTGAAATCTAATTAGGGTTTTGCATTTTGAAGTCAAATTTTTGTTCACTTTAAATCTTCTTTCAGTCTCTCAAGTCCGAAATAGGTACATGAAGATGGAAGAAAGGGGTGGGGATATGAATGTGTTGTGCAAGAATGTCAGTGACTGTGATGTTGGGTTGCACACTTGCATCTATGTGTGTGTGAGTATGTTTATATGTGTGCATGTGAATGAATGAAAGAGAGAATCATTTGGAGTTCAAAAGACGTAGTAGTATGTGAGCACATGGAGGAGAGAAAGGGTTTCTAAAACTACACTGATCCTTGCTTGACTCCTCCAAATTGCATACTGACTCGCCCGTTTTAATTTTTGGAGATTTATTTTTGGTTCAAGGCAGTCATCAGGGTACACAGGTTCCCCGTCTAATGGGGAAAGTCTCTCACCCTCGTAACTGCTATGGCCACTGTCATTGTCCTCTGGATTATGGACCTCAGCCACTGTGTGAACCTGAGAAAATTGTGGATGAATCATGTTGATTACTGGCTATATACAAAAAATAGGTCCATCACCTCAATCTGGTCTCGTATCGGATTTCATATTAGGGATTGAGCAGATACAGAGAAATGGAATCTTAGTTAAACTGATCAGAAATATGAAATTTCAGCTTAATAAAAACAGAATTTCAAAATTTTGACTAAAGATCCATTTTTTAGCATCTCCTTCATCTGAACATAACATCGTTGGAAGTGTTGGATTACACATAATCTAAACCAGATAAATTTGAAAGATCAATTCAGTCCCTAAAACAGTTTCCATCTAAGAAAAAAAATGGAATAATCTTAATCTGTACAACTTTTGTCATCAACATTAAATGTAACATTTTCTTTTGCTGAAAAGTATAAATTAGGATTTGGAACGAGGAAACAATATCATATTTTATAAGAATGACTTGCTTAACCTTAAACAGATAAGGTATAATATCAATTTGGAGGCATTTAAATTTTGGAACTATTTTAATAATCAATTTTGTACATTGCATTGTTAAGCATTCTTTAAGCCATTCAATTGAGCGAATCTAACAGACATTCCATGTTTGACATATTCAGCAGAGCATTTTTCATACGATTCATGCAGGAAGTTCCAGCAAAGAAATGCTCCATTCAAATAGATAACTAGATTTCACTCCTTTTTTCAGGACCAGCAAACGTTTCTCCTTTTCTGATGAACAACACAATTTTCTCCCCTTTCTTAAATTTAAAAAAAATGTGTACCATTTTAAACAATAACGAATTTCTCTCCCATTTTGATTCCAACATTCTGAGGAAGAGCACATTTAGTCTATTTAAAAAAATTAATAGGACATTCAAGAGACCAAAACATTTTTGTATAGAGAATTTCTCAATTCCTCAAAAATCAATGAATATCTAAAATCAACCCTTGACAAAATGGTTGTAATTCAGTGCTACGGTGCCCTGTCTGGAAACAAAAGTCAGTACCTGCTGTAAGCCATGAACAATATTGTTAGAGTGCTTGGTCATCAGTGTGGCTTTTATACATATACACAGTTGACTCCGCTTAATCGCACATTTTCGGGAGTCCGGGTTAGTATGTCAATTAAGCGGAGTTTGCGATGAAGTGGTGAAGCTAATTTAAATATAGATTCTATGTACCAGCTTTTATGTGTCATTCATGCAGGACCCCTCTGAGATTTCTGCGGACTTGAGAACGTCATGTTCAAGATAGAAGGTTTTTTTTTCTTTTGTTTTGCTTTCTTTCTTTTTAAAAAAAAATTTGTTTCTTTTTGGTGGTTTTTTTTTTCTTTTTTTATTTACTCAGTGCTTCCTCCAAGAAATTGTCAAAAAGGAGGATTTTTTTAGAAGCCCGCCGAAGGGGGGTCCAGGGTCATGCTCATCTGGAAAATTTAAAAAATTTGACATGCAATTAGAGCCATTTGGAGCCGCTTTGGCATCAAAATTATGATTTTTGTTAAGCACTCCAATAAAAAAAATTTTTCTTGAAATTTTCCTCGGATATTTCTTGTGGTTTTTGACAAGTGCGGATTTTTCACGGATCATTAAAAATGCGGAAATCCGCATAAAAGCGGAAAAGAGGAAGCACTGTTTACTGTTCTCTTTTGTGTTTTATCGAGAACAAAATATGACATATTGTTTGTAAGAATAGTAATCGTGAAGTTATGAGTCATGTAAATATATTTTTTAATAACAAAGGAGAAGTCAGCATTTTTGATCAGATTACTGTGGGATGAATGAAAGTGTGAGGTGAAAGAAATCCATTCTTGCCATTAAGGGGTTAATATTGGCTGGAACGTTGGAACCTGAAACTTCTTGCATCTTATTCTTTGTGAAAAAAAAAATCATTTATTTATTCAGTAATTTTTTACTCTCTCCAGATTCGGGCTGTCGAATTTACTTGATCAAAAAGTGCAGGCTCAACTTTGTTTTAGTTTCATTTTTTCATTCTTTATTTTATTTTTTATTTCATTTACTTGTTAATCCATCAATCCATCCATCAAACTGTATCTATCTATCTATCTCTCTATCTATCTACGAGTAGCTACTTACCTATCTATCTATCTACCTACTTACTACCTGTCTATCTATCTATCTATGTATTAAATTTTCTCACTGATTGTATGCTGACAGCACAGTTTACCCAGTTTTTCTGCCTCTTCAGGGTTTAATAATCTAGGTCAGTCTAAACAGTTGATTATCTAACAAGATAAAATGATCATTAACAAAAAATCTATTTATCTGTATGTCTGCCTGCGTGTCTGTCTATCTATCCACCCATTTATTAATTTATCTATTTATTTATTCATTTATAAATTTATTTCTTCGTTTTGCTGATGAGGGTACCATTAAATCAACTTGCCTTTCATTCTGATGGACATGCAGTGTGTACATGCTTATAATTTAATCAAACCAGCATCTCCTGTTTTTTCACATTGTTTTCAATGTTGTTCTTTAAAACCAATGGATCGCATGCAACCTATGAGGATAAAATATTCAGGACCAAGGTTACAGTGGTGATGTGACTATCACAAAGACAGACAGAGAGACAAAAACAGTGACATCACAAACACCATGACAATATTCAACACATCTTTGGAGACAATGGAAATAAGAGACGAGATGATAATAATTATAAAAATAACAATGTTAAATAAAATAAAATTCCTTTTGACTTTTGTTATTCTCAGGGGAAACTTTTATTTCAATTTTAACTCAGGAAAAGATCATTGTGACGTTAGGTTTTCAAATCGTTTAGTGACATTTTGGTTTTGTTAACTGTTCATTGAAGTTTTATTCCAGTTCAGTTGATGTCGTGTTAGGACTGACACATTGCATTCTGTTTTGTTGTACGTTAAATTATTTGTCTCGTCATATTAATAGAATGCTTGGAACCGTGTACATTTTTGGGAAGTTGTATTTAGTCAGTCAGAATTGTAAAAAAAAAAAAAAATAATGATAATTTGTAAAAATGAAATCAAAATGATACAAAACAAACAAACAAACAAACACGGTGTCCAACATTCTCTTATACAGGTATATAAAATTTATACCTTGGTCAGTCATCAATTTTTTTCTCATAGTTGTGTCCATTCAGGTATTAAAATTCTATCAATATCTCTTGGGAGTTCCATTTGTTTTGCTTCAATTTTAAGGGTTTTCTTCATGATATATTTTTATGGTTTGGAAGTTAGTGGAATAAACATATTTCAATTTCCAATTATTATTTTTTTTACAATGAAATTAAAATATTGAAATATAATTTTATTATTTTTAGCATAAATACGGTAACGTATTTTCTTAATTTGTATTATTTTTTAAAAATTTGAATTTGAAATTAATTTTTTTCTTAAAAATGATCTTTCATGCAGGTCATCCAAGTTGGTGAGAAACCCAGGGGCCATCATTTCTGGTATAGAGTCTTTCCTTTCAAATGCTTTACTTGTCAATGGTTGGAGTTCATGTTCATCAGATGCCTCCTTGCGCCAAGGCTTGTCATTGATATAGTGTGGGATTGAGTCATCAAACTGAGACACAGGAAGAGAAAAAAACAATTCACCTGAGCAGGGACATTGTGACATAACCTCAAACCATCCATTTTACAACCCTCGGAAGCAGTTCATACTCTTGCTTGAAAGTCTTTGTTGTTATGGCCATCCAAAGGGGATCTTACTACTGAGTTTTAAAAAAAGAAGAAAAAGAATAAGAATAAGAGGAGGAGGAGGAGAAGCAGAAAAATGAGGACATTGAAGGAGGAGAAGAGAAAAAGTAGAAAAAAAGGGAAAAGATTACGAGGAAGAAAAAGAGGAAGAAAGCATTAAAAACCTACAAAACAAAACAAAAATACCTCACAGAATGAGTCAGTAAGAACATCCTTGGTTGGTGCCTAGACTATTTCCCATAGTGAGGTACCCATCGTTGTCCGTGGGGATATCCTTCACTCTCTTACTCTCATCTCCTTCATCTGGTTCTGCTGTCACCTCCAGGTAGGGCGATTCAAGGTCCAGATCATACTGGAAAATGAATAAGTACAGAAGAACACATGAACAGAACTGCCAAAGCATGTTGCCGGTAAAACAGAAATTGACCATAATAAATGGTTGAGATTATACAAACGAGTTGCCTGTACACCCATTCCTATAGAAGGATTGAAATTGACGTCACTCAGCTCTTTGGCATTGTTTTTAGTCAGCCATTTTTATGAATAGTACTCCGTAATAGTATTAATAAACATTTAAGGTTGCACATAGTTTTGGTGTTGGTACATAATATCTGGCTGGTGGATATTGTGGTTTTTTTCACTAAATGTAATTCATCAATAGCATTGGATACAAAAGCTATCCATTATATCACCAATCTACAAGGTAAGGAAATGTATTAAACGTATCACAATTTTTATCAACACTTAAAATCTCTTGGCATATAATTACCCTAATTACAAATATATAGAATCCTCAATTAGAACACACACACACACACACACACACACACACACACACACACACATTTATTTTTAAAAAAGTAAAAGTTAAAATGTCTGACCAGTAAACAGACAGATCCTCAGTCAGAAATTCCACTCGGAAAAAGAGCAAGATGGCCAGCTGGAGAAAAGCATTGCACTTACATCCCGAGGACTTCGGCTTGAATCCCGTTATAGGCTTCTCATTCCATGAGCAAGAAATTGTAAGCACCATGCTAGTTTAGTCTCCTGATGGTAAAACAGTGTACATTTAACAACACTAGATTGAGATCTGCAATCTGTTAGGTGGTAAAATAAATGTTCAATGAAGACAATATTGCTATCCACCAGGAATAGCTCATTGTTGCTGTCCACCATGATACCACAAGCATCTCATTGACAAGTAAAATGTATTCAAAATGCCTTTCCTACTGGCACACCATAGAGGTGTCTCAAGCCAGCTCGAACCCTTGGACCCGATATTGGTCAGTTTTTGGTCCAAAATTGCTACGATGTAGCAATAGAAAAGGGCATGAATTCTAACAGGACTGTGGGAAACTGTTTCTTAATTGGTTTTTATCTTTGGATGGTAAAAAACATCTCGATAATTGTGGTTTCCCAATTAGAGATGATCCATGCAAATGTATATAAGGTGAGGTCTGTCAATTTGCGCACACTCATGATCCACAGTATGCCCAACAATCCATCAATTGTTGTGCGTTTTGTATATCAGTCGAATGACAGTGCCTGCAGAATAAGGGTGGGGAAAAAAAAGAAAAAAAAGGGTGGGAAAGGTTGGTTTTGAAGAATTCTTCTCAGATTCAGATGGCAAATTAGCAGTTCTTAGTTAAAATAATATTTGTAACGAGCGATTCAGAAAAACATGCATATGTGTCAAAAATTAAAATTAAGGTTATTTTTACTTTTAATCTACAATTCTTTCTGCAAATTTCCTTTTTAAAATTTGAAACTGCTATCTTGTCTGGTGTCTGTGAAATCACAAATTTCATCAAGGAGATTATGTAATGAACTGAGAGAAGTTACTTTATTGCAGTTTTTATCATCTGGCAGTGGGATGTGGTGTTGAAAATAGTTAAATAAGCAGTTTAAACTTTATTTTGAAAAATTTCTGGACTGGAGCCAAAATATAAGAGTGAATTGATTTCAAAATCTCAATTTTTATGACATTACTAAAATTAGAGAACCCAAGACAAAGGGGAATTGGTTCAAATAGGAAACAGATGTAGATTCCAAGGGCACACTATCAAAGTACTTAGTTTGAGATCACCTAAAAGAATCAATCACAGGTCCCCACTAAGAGTAATATACACTCAAATGTTTACAAATCATATATAATACATAAACAAAAAATGATACAGTGCATAACAGAGAGATAATTTACAAGGAAAAATCATATCATCTCCCAAAACTAACTATACATTTGACTGTTTGCCTCCCAGCCAGGGCCAGGACAAAACCAAGTAATCTCATTCCAAGACAAAGACAGAAATTAAGTTGGAAAACAGACATAGGGGGATAGAAGACACAGTTGTACCTCCCTGCCCACTATGGGAGGTCAGGAACCCGACCCAGACATGCCAAAATATGACATAAGACATAACGACGACACTTCCACAGACCTTCCACTTTGTGGCCTGAACGCTTATAGATAGAACGAAGATGACGTCACTCAGGTCTTTGTTGTCATTGTTTTTTTTTCCATCCACGTTTATAAGTAATTCTCACTAAACTGTATCAACCAGACTATAAAAGTTCATGATTACACATAGTTTTGTGGGCTGGTCCGTTATACTTCCGGATGGCAAAGTTTTGAGCTTCTAAGCCAAGCGCTCACTATCTATAGGGAATGAGATTAGCGGAAGAGTAGCGTCCCTTGATTGGACGTCACCCATAGTCTGTGACGTCACCGGCGGAAAAGTTATTAGAGAGAGAACGTCATGTTGGTTGTGCGCATGGTAAAAACAGTGGACATTTTCTAAAATACCAAAACCCCGGAATTCCACGGAAGATTCAACATCATATATAGAAATAAATCTAAAGTACAGAGTAACAACAGTACCTAGTTTAAACAGTCTTCTAGTAAAATTCCAAAACTAATACCTAAATAAATTGGACAAGGGCTGGGGGGTAGGGGGGACGGGACATGATCCTAAAATCAAGTGATTGCATACATATAATCGTCATCTCTTGGGTTTTACAAGTCTCAATTTTGCTCATGGGTGCCAGCAGGAAGAAGTGCTGAAACCTGAAACTAAAATCTCGACACTTTGCCAAACCTGAACATATTCCTACTGAAAATGCGGCCTAAACTTTACTCTTATTTCATCACCGTTTTTATATGAATGAGAGAAAACAAAGACCAGAATGGTACAGAGAGGAAGTAGTAAGTAGGCCTAGACATGTGCATAGGCCTACGTGTTGGAAGGTCCAGGCTGTAAACACAGGGTTGGACAGGCAGAGGCCTTGACCAAAAGAGTTCCGGTTTCACGAATCTACCTCCATACACTGAAAAGGTGGCTGAATCACGTTTTCAAATTTTTACCGATGCTATTAGGTTATTTTACTCAAAACACTGAAACCGGAGGTATTTGACTTCCGAGATATCGCGAAACCGGAATTCCGGCAGGAACCGGAAAACTGGCACTCATGATTTTGCTGACAAATCTGTCAAAGTAGATTTGTATTTTTGGTGAATCTTTTGTATTCCTAGAAGAAAAAAAAATCTCACCCAGGCCGTCTTTGTATCTAATTAGTTGGGACAGAACTTTATATATCCTCGTTATCTTTGAAAATCTTCCCTTTCGATTACTAACCCCGGATAAATGTTGAAAGATCAGTAAATCAATCCACTCAGTAATTCAAGAGGGAGGTGAAACATAATTTAAGACACGGACTACAATGAAAAAAAGTCAAGATCTTTTATGTATTTATAGTTTATATATTAATATAATATTTATGGGCATAATTACTATAAATATAAGGTAGGTATATATATATATATATATATATATATATATATATATATATATATATATATATATATATATATATATATATATATATATATATATATATATATATATATCCCAAAAAAATACAATTTCAATATACATATATATCATATAGATAATATCTTTTTAGACTTGGCAATTTGAGTATTATGGGTTAATTTTTTTTTCTTTCATTATTTGACTGTTGTTATCACCAGCATGTCGAACCAATCCTTTATCACAATTATGTGTGACCCATTGTCTCAAAACGGGATTGTGTTGGGATGAACCTGTGACAAAAAATAGTTTTAAAAATAAAAATGACCAAAAATGTGAAATTTTAATTCATTGCTATTTACACCAACCATGTTTATTCTCCTGAATATATAGCAAAAACGTGACAAAAGTCTCTTTTAAAAAAAAACAAACCAAAAAAACCCAATAAATTCATTTTAAAAAATATATATTTTTTTTTTTTGCTTAAAATCAATCCGACATAATTCTGCTTTGAGGCAGTAGGACATCTATTGTCATGGCTAGAGTACTGACCAATCTCAGATCCGTTATAAACATGACATCCAAACCATCTGCTCACGCCTGATTTCAATCAATTGCACTTTCGTCTGTCATCGTAGTGAATTAAAACAATGTTATATAATATAACCACTCCAAATTCAAATTCTTTAAACAAAAAAAACAAGCCTCTTACCCCTGAATTGTTTGTTTTTGTTTTTTAGGGTTTTACGACGCTAGCAACACATTAAGGTCATATCAGCGCCAGTAAAAAGGAAGAAAATGGGAAAGTAAAAAGTTCTAGAATTACAATTAAAGCACCCAAGAAAAAGGAAGACAAAGGGGAATTGGTTCGAATAGGAAACAAATGTAGATTCCAAGAGCACACCATCAAAATACTTAGTTTGAGATCACCTAAAAGTCTCACCCAGACAAAAGCACAGGTCCCCACTAAGAGGAATACACTCAAATGTTTACAAATGATATATAATATACAAAACATAACAGAGAGATGATTTACAAGGAAAAAAATATCATCTCCCAAAACTAACCATACATTTGAATGTTTCCCTCTCAGCCAGGGTATCCGGCCAGGGTCAGGACAAAACCAAGTAATCTCATTCTAAGACAAGACAGAAAGCAAGTAGGAAAACAGATATAGGGGGATAGAAGACTGCCCACTATGGGAGGTAGGAACCCCACCCAGTTACCCCTGAATTTAAATTTATTAAACCAGAAAAAAAAAGTATATATATGGACCTTATAAAAGTCAGTACTCAAAATTTTAAATATATTTCCTTGCCCCCCCCCCCCCCCCTCCCTCCCCCTATTTACCTCTCTCTCACACACACTAACACACACGACTCTTATATATATATATATATATATATATATATATATATATATATATATATATATATACAATCTACCAGCACAATAAATATATACCACAACGATGCCAGTCTCTCAATGTTAAATGCATACAGTAGACGGGAATTATGTTGGAAGTTGCATTTCAGATTGTTCGTTAATCTTTAGCAGACTTATTCAATATTTATCTTATAATATAATATCACGTGTTAAAATCTATGGTACAAAATACAATCTATAGGCTTATTCGTCCATCCAAATCCACAGTAAAATGTTTTCTCTGAATGTACGTCCTTACTCTGCTCTATTGTTAACATGCATAGTTTTATTTATACACCTTACAATTTGGAATATATATATTTATATATATGTAATAATATAGCATTCTTATCTTTTATATCACATGAAAGAATAAACATTCCACAGGTTTCATTACTAACTTCATAGCTCAAAATCCGATAATGTACACAATTTACAGTTTGAGAATATCATAACTATTAATATCACACTTTAAACATTTAACACTAAGCTGGCGTAAATTCTGCCTCATTTTGCACAGTATGACCGATACCATTTGATGCAAATTGTTTTGGGGTTTTTTGTTTGTTTCTTTGCTTTTGTGGTTTTGTTGGGTTTTAAAATATTTTTTTTTGCAATATTTCTTCTTAAATGATGCAGACCAAAGTGATATAAGTGACTTTGTCCTAAACTTTCTATTTGAATTGGAAACAAATTGCTTAAATTTTTGACTCATTATGAATTATCATTATTATTATTATTATCATGTCTTATCGTTCTAAAAACCTTTAACTTTTATTATTATTATTATTATTATCATTATTATTATTATCATTATTATTATTATCATCATCATCATCATCATCGTCATTTTTAGGAATTTTACATCTTTTAAAACATGTGAGTATCAAGAAGATGACTAAATAAATAAATTAATTAATTATAATTAACAATATTAATAATGATGATGATGATGATGAGATGATGATAATAATAATAATAATAATAATAATAATAATAATAATAATAATAATAATAATAATAATAATAATAATAACCAATTATACTGGTTGTATGATTCGCCTGCATTCAGTATTAGAACAGTGCAATTCCTAAACCTATCACACAAAAGGCAATAAATTAGTTAAAAAGGGCACTTACTATGTATATTTAAAGGGACATTCTTTAAAAACGCATGCATTGTTTTTCTGTAAATCCTACATTTCTATATCCTCTATCAAAAGCTAAGAATAAATATTTTGATGCTCAAGACTTCATCCATACCAGTACCAATGGTTCTAAAACAAATCTTTACAACATAATTTTCATTTTTCTTTTCTTTTTTTAAATGATAGAAGTCCTAAAAATAAAAACTAAAGCTAATCAATATGAGAATTGACAATCACAAATACTGCTTTATACACATGAATACTAAACTTATCTATATTTTTTACTTTGATTTGATTTGCTTAACCTTTTAAAAGAGAAAAACGACTTTTCTAAAACAACCCACAACAATGGTTTTTTTATTGTTTGTTTGTTTTGTTTGTTTTTAAGGCTTTTACGGCGCTTGTAACATATCAGCGCCAGTAAAAAGGAAGAAAATTGGACAGTAAAAACATTCTAGATGGCCAGTTTAAAGGACTAGAGGAAAAAGTAAGACAAAGGGGAAATGATTCAAATAGGGAACAGATGTAGATTCCAAGAGCACAATATCGAAGTACATAGTTTGAGATCACCTAAAAGTCTCACCCAGACACCAGTACAAGACCCCACTAAGAGGAATACACTCAAATGTTTAAAAAGCATATGTTAAAATTAAAAAAAAAAACAGTATATAACAAGGAGATGGTTTACAAGGAAAAAATATCTCCCAAAACTATACATTTGACAATTTCCCTCCAAGCCAAGGACTCCGGCCAGGGTCAGGACAAAACTAAGTTATCTCATTCCAAGACAGGTGGATAGAAGACAGAACAAGTACCGCCCAGCCCACTATGGGAGGTCGGGAACCCCACCCAGTTGTTATTGTCGATATAATCCCATCACTAAACGACATCTATTCACAATAACATATCAGATTCAAGTGGTCATTCAAAGAGAGAGTTTAAAATAATCTTAAATCTCTGATAATTGAATGGTTTTGTTAGGGTTTCAAAAAAAAATTAAATCTGACTGTGACAGGATCACAACATTTCTTTACCAACATATTTTTGGCATCATATAATGGTGTCAATACTCAGCTGGAAAGATAAAAAATTATCCATTTAATCAGATTAAGAAGTCAGAATTTGACCAAACACTTCTTAATGATATTTTTTTTTAATGTCTAATTTTGAAATTTGAGATTTGATTTTTTTAAAATAATAATTTAGTTTCTATTGTTTCTGGGTTTTTGTCCTTGTAATTGATCAACACACACTAGAATTGTTTGTTTGTTTTTATGGGTTTTACAGTGCTTGCAACACATTTAGGTCATATCAGCGCCAGTAAAAAGGATGAAAATTGGATAGTGAAAAGTTCTAGATGTGCAATTAAAAGGCCTGGGGTAAAAAGTAAGACAAAGGGGAACTGGTTCAAATAGGGAACAGAGTAGATTCCAAGAGCATACTATCAATGTACTTAGTTTGAATCACTTAAAAGTATCATCCAGTCACAAGCAGAGGTTCCCACTAAGAGGAATACACTCAAATGTTTTACAAATCATATATAATATAAAGAAACATAATGACATAACAGAGAGATGATTTACAAGGAAAAAAATATCCTCTCCCAAAACTCTAACTAAACATTTGACTGTTTCCCTCCCAGCCAGGGTTTCCGGCCAGGGCCTGGACAAAACCAAGTAATCTCATTCCAAGACAATAGAAAGCATGTTGGAAAAAATATATAGGTGGGTAGAAGACACAGTTAGTACCTCCCTGCCCACTATGGCAGGTAAGGAACCCCACCCAGTTGCCTGTCTAAAATTAATATTAAATGTGGAAATCCCCACTCAACATAACTCACTAGAAGCACTACTATAAAAGTATTCATGTGCCGTTGAATGATTATCTAATGCAAAGACTCAGGAGTCCACTTGTCTAAACTTCTTCACCTTGTCGACTATCCAAAAAAAAATTATTAGCAGCATTCACAGTCTGTGATCTAGAAGGCTGTTGTGGTGGGGGTGCTTGCGGTTGCATATTAAAACTGGTTGACAAACCAGGGTTTTTTTTTAAAGGACTGGTAAAGTGAGTAACAGGCTCATGATTTGATGCTGTTGCTGGGGTTACCGGTGTTGAATGTAAACGCACTTGAGATGGTGACAACGACAAAGAAGTAGAAACAGCTTTTTGATTTGAATTGACTATGCATTGGTGGGGCAACGTTGATGAGTCTTGGTGAGGGGTGAATGAAGTATGGTTGGAAAGGGCAGACAACTGATTCGCCATTACCATGTTGTGTAATTGTTGTAGTAATCCCTCTTGAGTTGAAGACGGTATTGTATATAGGTCAGTCATTTCGTTATTGTTGTTAGTTGTGGTTGCATTGACTACAGGAGTAAAAGGGTATTGGGGTGGTGGTGGGAGGCCTCCGTGGTTGTGATGAGAATGACTGATGCTTGATGGAGCCTCTCCAAGTTTACCATTGATGTCCGAGTTATTTGTTAATGATGATGGAGATGAAGATGATGGTGATAATGATGACGTGACAGAATGTAAAGAATGAGGATGATGCGGTAACAAAGATGATTGGTGATTTCTGTAATGAGGTAGCGATGACGTGGATGATGTTATTGAAGGAGGTGCTGGTGCTGAATAATGTTGATTTATTGAAGGTGGTGGTGGTGGTTGTACGAATGCCCCAGATGAATGAGATATTGTACTGTTGGGGGCAACATTCAACGAAGAGTCCAAATTTCTTGTGGTTGTTGTGGACGATGATACTGACCCTGGTGGAACATTTGATGATAATGAGCAAGATGACGATGATGAAGGTGGTGGAATGGGGTAGAAATCCATGTTATTCTTGGTGAAGAAAGCCATTTTCTCTCTGTAGAGGAAAAATAAATTTACTGAGCAACATTGCCAACTTTGTATGACTTGCAGACCTGCTTACTTGAAATATTTTTAAATTTTAGTATTCAGGAGGAAAAGAGTAGAGGTAGGGGACCACT
>NC_088363.1:89002335-89047335 GCF_034508935.2 Berghia stephanieae
ATTTTTTTAAAAGAATATATTTTTAGTCACTATACTTAAAAACTATGTCGACATCAAAATAGTTAATCTGGACCTTTGAATTTAAATCTCAATGTACCTTTATTACTCCGTTCACATACATAAGTTTGCAATGATAATTTGTTATCAAGTCTGTTTGAAATGAGTGTTAATATATTGGAAGAACAAACAGAAAAGTGGAAGTACCAAAAGTTATCACCATTAAAAAGTTTCTGCCCATCAAACTGTGCAGCTATGTGGTCTAGTGGTATGACACTCGCTTTCGGATTGGAAAGTCCTGGATTCGAGCCTTGCACTTGGCGCATAGTTGAGTCCTTGGAAAAGGCTCTTTACACACATTCTCTCACCATACTCTGGTGTAAAATGAGTCCCTGGCCGTTAACAGTGTTGTCTTTATACGAAAAATTGTAATATCGCCTAACAGGCGTCATGTCCTGTCCTACGTGTTACATGTTGCTGTTGACCAGGGACCTCTTGTAAAGGGCTTTGAGCACATTTAGTGGATATTGCGCTATATAAAGCTTTAAAAAAAGCTCAAACTTACCTTGCACATGTAACCAGAAGGCTGCTCGCGACAAGCAGGAGAAAAAGTCTGTGACCTCCGAAGATTGCTGTTGCTCCCGTGTTGTCTATAATGCAAGTGGTGTCGCCTTTTGACTTCCCTGTAAGTGTAGTCTCCAGTTTCAGTGTTGGTTTCCGCATCACAGGTATCAATGCTGGCTGGGTCGTCCACCATATCATCACATTCAAACTCTTCATTGTCAACAGATCTCTGAAGTTCATTTATCACGTCCAGCATCATCTCTTCATAATCCTCATCCTGCAGTTAATAAAAAGTATCAATAAAAAATGTTTGTTTTTGTTTGGGTCTTATGGCACTTGCCACACATTTAGGCCATATCAAGAAATTATAGAAAGCACCCAAGACAAATGGCAAATGGTTCAAAGACTAAGAGGGAACAAATGTTGCATAACATCAATGTACTAAATTTGAGATCACCTAAGAGTCTCATCCAGACACCAGCATAAGATTCCACTAAGAGGAACACACTCAAATGTTCATAAGATGGTTCAAAACAAAAATATATAACTATCATTAAATGACAGAGAAATGATTTATAAGGGGAAAAAATATCTCCCAAAACAAACATTATACATTTGACTGTTTCCCTCTAAGTCAAAGCCAGGACGAAAACAAGTAATCCCATTCCAAGACAAAGACAGAAAGCAACTTAGAAAACAGATAGAGGATGGTAGAAGACATAACAAGCGACCTCCTGCCCACCCCCAAAAAACGCTAACTTCAGGCAAACTTTAAAACTTAAAAATTACTCAGCATCATTTTCCTGATATTTTACACAGCATGTTTGGATATTGAATACCTAAATCATTACTAAATCATCATATTTGTTTGCCTCTAAATCGGGCATCTTCACACGATATAAAATACAAAATATCATTACCTTTTCATCATCCTCATCTTCATGCACTTCATCTGGACCATCAGTAAAATGAATTTTGTGAGTTTTCATGTCCTCTGGACCTGGTGGGAAAAGAAAATAGATTAGGCAATACAATTATAGTTGTGAAGAACTGACATCAGAAAATAGAATAGAAATGGTTGGAGAGTGGATGGCTTTGAGATCCTTCCTGCGCATTGTGACCAATGAGTTTGGTGAGAGCTTATTGTCTCTCATCACAACTAAACTCTTTGACTCTTACAAGTGCTGAGAACAAAAGAGTGAAAGTGAATCCAATCTGAATAAGACGTCGAATTGCATCAAAGTTGCTTTTGCTTGACAAAATCTACACAGGGCTATCGTATGGTTTTTATTTCAAATTGCTCAGTCTGTGGTGGACTAAGAACAATGTTTACAACATCTAGTTTCAGCTAACCATACATGTGTAAAATGTTGCAATAGTGGATTGGACACTCAACTTCTGTTAATCGCAACATTTTCGCTGATCCCAAGGTGTTGCGATTATCCGGAGTGAACTGTATAATCAAACATCTCTACAAAATATCATCTTGAATAATTTTTCATGTGAGGGGAAGGGCATGAAGGATGATCCATTGTATAGTCAACAATGATTATTACTTTTCAAAGAAAACCATTCGTATTTTCATACAACGTGAACATTTCTTTTATTCAAAGTGCCAAAATACTATGGTAAAGCTGTCCAGTGTATATTAACATTTCCCATGACATCACATACATCTAAAGAAAGAAATTTTCAGAGATATTCCTCCCTCTGTAAAAGAAAAGTTCCTGCTATTGCTTTAGTTCTTGATTTTTTTAAAAATAGATAATTACCATGATTCCTGGTTAAGGTAGACGTTTGTGAAGAGATAATAGTGGACTCATCACTACTTTCCTCTTTTAATGTTTGAACAACTGGATGGGTTGACCTGGAAGTAGAGAATACATACAATTTAAGAATAAATTTTTAAAAATTAAACAATTACAAATTTTACATTTTTGCCCACTTCTGCCATCGGTAGTCTCTTATAAAAGCTAATCCAATGTGTCTGTTTCGTTTTTCACTTTACTTTCTTTCCTTTTGACATTCAAGTGGATTAACAGTCATAA
This sequence comes from Berghia stephanieae, assembly GCF_034508935.2. Taxonomy (NCBI): domain Eukaryota; kingdom Metazoa; phylum Mollusca; class Gastropoda; order Nudibranchia; family Aeolidiidae; genus Berghia; species Berghia stephanieae. Next base: position 89,004,945 of record NC_088363.1, read on the forward strand.
ATCAAGGGCATTCTATCCAGCCAAAGGATTTAAGTCTCACAAGCAGCACACATTAACCCTCTCCTTACCAACCACAGGAAAATCGTCACATTCGTTATGATACAACCTGATTCAAATTTCTTTTGTACATCATAAAATTTAAAGAAAATGAACAATGTGTTGTAGAGCATGTTTTGCTAACGAAATTATGTATCGCAAAAATTTTATTGCTATTATGTCTGAGTCTGAGTGATAAAAAATCTATTTTGCGTTAGTTGTGTGTGAAGTTTTGGGGAAAATCTTAAAATGGCTGGTAAGGAGAGGGTTAAGGCGTCTCACAAAAATGACAGCTTCTAAAGCAGTATCATCAGTTACACAAAACTCCTCTCTCTTTAAGGTAAATAATAATGAAACGTAGAGAAGCAGACAACTTTTCACAACATTATTATTATCATTTCTAATCTTTTGAGTTATGGGCTAAATCGCTTGTTTGTTCAATTTTGTTTATTCATGATTCACAAGAGTGCATTAGATATTCCTATATGAATTTACAGCATTGACAGTCAGACAAGGCCTCAAGTTCGGCGAGAATCTCAGTCTTGTGGTATGACACGCGCTTTCGGATCGGAAGGTCCTGGGTTCGAGCCTTGCTCTGCGCATAGTTGAGTCCTTGGAAAAGGCTCTTTACTCACAGTCTCTCACCGTACTCAGGTGTAAAATGAGTACCTGGTCGTAACAGCGTTGTCTCTGTCCGAAAAAATTATATTGCATAATCCTACATGTCAAGTGTTGCTGTTGGCCAGGGACCCCTTGTAAAGCGCTTTGAGCACGTTTAGTGGATATTGCGCTATATAAAAGCTCAATTTATTATTTTTTTTTTATAAGTTGTTGAGAGGGGTATTTAGAAATGAATAAAGAAAGAGTGAAAATCAATTGTACTCTTACAATTTCCCATGTAAGGAGCAAGAGTAGGAAGACTGATCATCACTGTAAGACAGGCCGGTGCTCTGCTTCCTGAGAATCTCAGACGACGCTTCTAGTAATTGTTGGACACGATCATCATTCTGCAAAATAAAAATATCATGCATTGCATGAAACAAAACAGAGTAGAAAACACGAATGAATGACATGACAACTATGTAAAAAGAATTCCAATTGCATTTTTTTTTAATCTCGGGGAAAAAGTATGTGAACTTGAGACAATAAACAATTCAGAAGGCAAAGTACCCATCCCGATTTCATGAGACAAAGCTTAATTATAACAGTTAAGTCTTACCAAAAACTGGAAAAAAACAAACTAGAGTTCCATCACAGTGCTAAGACTTTATCAAAAAAAAATTTGGGTTGTGATCAATTCCCACTTTATATTTTTTACCTTGGATCTACTTATGCCATTTCCCTGGGTCATGTGATGAGAACTTCCTATCCCACTAACTGGCGGTTGCGGTTGCTGCTGCTGCTGCTGTTGTTGTTGTTGTAGAGATGTTAGATCATGAATCACAGTAGACTGTAAAGTCCTTTTCAGACCATCACTACCCTTAATATCTGACTGCATGAATTGGAAACTCAGAACATTATACCAACACGAGGATTCGAACTTTGGATCAAAGTCAGCTAGACTCACTTGAGCACATCCCTGATGATGATAAAAACATGAAAAAAATAGGAAAAAAATTACATTTAAAAAAGTAAAAAACCATTAGCCAAGAAAACAGCATCCAAATCATTAGGATTGGACAATCGGATAAATCCGAACATCCCAAAAATGAAATAAACAGATGTGACCAATTGTCTCCAAACACTATTATGTCTGGGTGATTAACCCTCTCCTTACCACGAATTGGAGAATCGTCACATTTGTTACGATTCAACCATCACTTTTCTCATCCAGATTTCATTTCTTTTTGATATATATAGCTATAAAAACTTGACATTGTGTAATAGAGCCCATATTGGCGAACAAACTTATGCATAGAATGTTCTTGTTGCTTTTCTGTTTGAGTAAGAAATGTCTGTTTTTGTGTTGGGTGGGTGTGAAGTTTTGGGGAAAATTTTGAAAATGGCTGGTAAGGAGAGGGTTAAGACGATGTAAATTTAATTTATGGTAAAAAAAAATTATCAGACTTGGGGGGGTTGCCTTTACACGTTTTATTTAGGAGAATGTAGTTCTTCAGAATGCTAAAAAAAACAACAACAAGATTTCATATTTTTGATTGGCTTAAATTTAATTTGACTTTTTGGTATGTTTCATTCCCACATAATGCTGTGCAGAGACAACGATCACAATTGTTTTTTTTGTTTGTTTGTTTGTTGCTTTAGGTCTCTTCCAACACAATTGAGGTTATATGAGAGACCGCTGAAACAAAAAAACAAGCAATCTAACAAAAATAGTACAAATGTAAATCAAAATCATAACCTAAAGATATCATAAGCTAAATTATAAATAACCAAGAACAAACAGGCAGAAGATTTACAGAAAAAAAATATCCCCTGTCAAAAATACAATCACAAACCAAAGAAGCAGGATAGGCTAGTAAAGAGAAGAAGAAACGACATCACTATCGGATCGTACACCCATGCGAACATCATAGGTATATGATTCAAGGGTGATGCTCCCATCCAACCACCCGCTCGATCACAATTGGTTAATGGGTCTTTTAAGATAAGTTAAGATATACTTTATTCATTTTTAAAAATGGAAATTCGTTTACAGACGTGGCATGCATGAAAATGTATAAACACAAAGTTGAGAATCTATGGCGACAATGTATAGATATATAATATATGCAAATGCACAAAAATGTAAAAATATACAACACTTTATATATTTATTTGATAAATTGAGATAGGCCATACCTCTGGCCTTTAGTCCGAACTTGTGTGTGTATATTTAAAATATAGTATTTAATTTAAATCACAGTTGCGCGTTAAAAATTCGAACACCATGTGGCAAAACTGAATTAAGGTGACGTGTTGTCTTTGTTTTCATAGATATAAGGCAACGGCTCCTCATGGAGAACTTAAAATATTTTTAATGCTGACTACCAAACAATAAATAGAAAGTTAGTCCTACAGTCTAGAGACTAGTTGAGGAGTAGAGAGTCATATAAAGAACAAAAAGAAAAATGTAATGGAAGGGAACCAAAATAAAATACTGCAGAGGATCATCTAAGTAAGTATCTTTGTGCGGCTATGTGGTCTTGTGGTTATGACACTCACTTTCGGATCAGAAGGTCCTGGATTCGAGCCTCATTTGGCGCATAGTTGAGACCTTGGAAAAGGCTTTTTACTCACATTCTCTCACCGTAATCAGGTGTAAATTGAGTACCTGGCCGGTAACAGCGTTGTTTCTGTCCGAAAAAATTGTAACATCGCCGAACAGGCGTCAAGTCCCGTCCTACATGTTAAATGTTGCTGTTGGCCAGGGACCCTTGTAAAGCGCTTTGAGCACGTTTAGTGGATATTGCGCTATATAAAAGCTCTATTTTTAAAAAAATTTTTGTGTGCTAAATCTCTTACCAAGCAGTCATTTCCTTTCTGCTGACTGACACTCCACACATGAACACGAAGGGTTTTGGACAGGAGTTTGTTTTCGGGCACCATCACGTTGAAAACACTTCCAAACTTGGGGGAAGTCAGGTCAGTGATGGCAGGCGTCTCCCAGCACTGGTTTTGATTGGGTAACAAGGCTGCTTTGATACACCTAAAAATAAGGAGGATAAAACATATAAAACAAAAAGTCAATTAAAATAATTCTGTAAAAAAAAAAAGAAAAAGAAAAAAATTTAGCTTTTTTTAAGCGCAATATCCACTAAACGTGTTCAAAGCGCTTTACAAGGGGTCCCTGGTCAACAGCAACATTTAACATGTAGGACGGGACATAACCCCTGTTAGGCGACATTACAATTTTTTCGGACAAAGACAACGCTATTAACGGCCAGGTACTCATTCTACACCTCAGTACGGTGAGGCTCGAACCCAGGACCTTCCTATCCGAAAGCGAGTGTCATACAACTAGACTACATAGCCACAGGTAAAAATGTCCAGTGCATTATGGGGTCTGAATTCACTGTTTTAAATCTATTCGATCCAACTATTGATTCGTTTTTAATCCATTCATTGATCAATTCCTCAATTCATCTTGTACGTTTCGTCTGGTTTCAGGAGTTTTACAAATGAAAATCAAGTTAAAGGAAAATTGCTAAAAAAAGAAATAGAAAAAATGGGCTATAATCAGGTCATCAATCTCTGACTTCTTTCTGTATGTATTATCATGTTCACAAACCTAGCCTTCCTTGAATTATAAAGCTATCAAAATTACTCACACACTGCTGTCTGAGTGAAATGGAAGCACTGACAGATTCCTGGCCCTCTCAATGACAATGATGAGGTTGGAGTCACTGGCATCAAATCTTGTGGGCAAAAAGAAAGGTTAAGAGTAATAATAATAAAATCTGGCAACAATAAGTTGAATATTTAGGATAATAATAATAATAGTAATAATAATAGTAATAATAATAATAATAATAATAATAATAATAATAATAATAATAATAATAATAATAATAATAATAATAATTATGATAATAATAATAATAATGATAATGATAATAGTAATAATGATAATGATAATAATAATAATAATAATAATAATAATAATAATAATAATAATAATAATAATAATAAGATGAAGAAGAAAGAGAAGAAGAAGAAGAAGAAGAAGAAGAAGAAGAAGAAGAAGAAGAAGAAGAAGAAGAAGAAGAAGAAGAAGAAGAAGAAGAAGAAGAAGAAGAAGAAGATGATGATGATGAAGAAGAAGAAGAATATAAACAATGTCAATGACAAAAATATTTATAATAAATAATGATGATGGTAATGATGATAAAAGGTTCAAAAGTAGATATAAGAGAAAAAGTATTTAAGCTTTAGAGCAAGCATAAAACATGTATTTTCAATAAATGTTTGAATATTTCAACCTTCCTCGAGCGATACACATAGCATATGAACTAATAGATAAAAATCTAATTACCTCAATTTGATTTGGATTTGAGCGCTTTCAAGATTGGTTTCCAGTACTTTGTCAATATGTCCAGTTCTGGGTTTGAAGATTTAAAAAAAAATTATTACATGCTATCAAACTCTTGAAAAGAAAAAAAGATTTCAATAAAAAATCTGTAGTAAAAAAACCTCAAATTCTGTCCTTTTAAAAGCTGATTTGACTTCTAGTTCTAGTTAAAGATATAAATTAACCTCACTCAACCCTAACACCGACTATACCCGTAGTTTACCTGAGTTACTTTTACCCCATGCCTATATATTACATTTTTTCTGAGACAAATTATAGGTGTAGTATCAAAGCTATTGTTTTTAGTTTTTGCATGTTAATGATAGTTGAATAAAAATATTTATGTGCGAGCTCATTTTTAATACATTTTTTTCCAATTTTGAAAAACAGCAAAAATCTCTTGGATTGAGTGAGTTAAGATTAACGCCAGAATAGTATAGTATTAAGTTATTTCCAGTGCCAACCAAAATAATGGCAGCCTTTAGAACAAAAACGAGCAAAATTGATGGAGAAAAAATATCCAGTTGATATTATCAATCTTTAAAGATTGTCAAAAGCATACGTTTTTTCTCTTTCCTTCTAAGATCCCTGCCCTCCATCTAAATAACTGGCATGGAACAAAAATAATCAAGAGCATTAAGAATATGTCCAAAAAGCTCATTAGCAAAGATCAACTAAATTTATGGGGTTATATTCCATTCAATTCAACTATAGCATTTTGCATTCTTACATTTTCTTAGATATGAGAAAAAAGTGTGATACTGCTACTCTTAATCAAATCTGTAACTTATTGACCTTGAGGAAAGTCCTCATACACTCGGTCTCTCTGCTCATCAATCAATATAATTCCCGATATCTGTCAAAAATGGGGTATTTTATATACTCTCGGTGTGACATTTACCTTCTTCCAGAAGCCTCAAACACTCCACTGTCCCCAGCAACAGACTCATCGCTAACAGCTGCAGACACACTGCGTGTATTTCCACCTGATAAGTTGTTGCCTACACCAGAACTGCTCTCGCTTATTGGGCTGAGCGGAGGGTTCAGACAACCACCAGTATTGGCCATGGGGGAAGAATTATTGGGTTCAATGCCGCTAGGGATGGAAGTGATACCAACGCCACCACTAATGACGGAAGACAGCGAAGACGACAAAACAGTTGGGTGAGGGGGTATGTTGCCCACGAGGGTGTGTTGCTGCTGTTGCTGTTGTTGTTGTTGTAGAAGAGCTTGCTGCTGCTGAAAATGTAGATGATGCTGGGTAAGCTGCTGATGTAGGTGAGGCAGTGACGGTAGCGATGAGGGTGTTGAAGACGAAGATATGGTTGTTGTAGATGAAGAGGAAGACAGAGGTGAGGGATTACTATACAAATTGTTCTGCATGAGAAATGAAGGGTCACTGAGATTAAGATGGGTGCCACAGGCTGTTGTTAAAGCATTTGTAATTCCTACACCCCCTTGTTGTTCAAGGCTGTTTGGATTCAAGCTCTCTCCTACTCCAGGCAGTGAAGAGACAGGGGTTAAATTTGAATTGGAATATGAGAGGATGCGCTCCAGAGAACTCGACAGTTCTTTATTCTCCAATACAGCTGCCATCAGACCACTATGCGACGTGGGAGGAGGAGGCAAATTCTCCATCATTTTTGAATTGTTAAAGTTACTCAAAGCCACGTTATTATTTTGATTTCCATTAGCGCTCACACCTGCTATTTGAAGTTGTTGCTGTTGCGATTGTGGGTACAAAAAGTTGCTATTACCGTTATTATTACTAACATTGTTATTTTCATTATTACTGACAAGGCTTGTATTACTGCTGCTTATACTATTGACAGAGGGAAATATCTGTTGCTGGGAGTTTGAGAGATTATTGTTGCTGTTTATCACAGGGATAGTACTTCTGTATTCCAAGGAGCTCATGTGTTGCTGGTAGCTGGGTGGTGGCCCAAATGCATAGTTGTTGGGAGAAGGAGAAGAGCCTGGGGCAGAGGCCGGGACACCACCAGGAACTTGAGGAAGGACAGAAGCATTGCAATTGTAATTGCTGCTGCTTGCATTACTTCCCGATAAGCCTGTTGGAGTGGAGGAACTAAAATCACTGATGTCTTTATTGCTGCCCATGACAGACTGCATGTAGTTGGAAGTGGCTGCCTCTGTCACTTCATCACTGGGCAATGGGCCACTAGTACTGTGTGCTGCTTCTTGAATGGGAGACATGCTGTGGCCTGAAAATGGGAGGTGAATGGATGGAATTTTAATTTGGATTTTAAAAATCTCTTGTCCATTAGTCAAAAAGCATACTTTTGAAGAATACATAGGCATAGAACACATAGAATACATATCAATAGGTTCTAAGGAAAAATAAGACAGCTCAAACGATATTTCTTTTTTTTTTTCTCCTGTCGGAGAGGAGAATTGTATGGAGAGATGAGAGATTTTATGCCCAAAACAATAAACGAAATAAAACAAATGACATTTCAGCTTTTGTTCAACAGAAACCAGCCAATTACATTTTATGCATATAATAATACATCCAGCTTGCCTTGATAATGCAAAAGCTTCAAAGAGATTAAGATAAACAAAACAAAACCAACCAACCAACCTTGCAATAACTTCTCCACCCGTTGATGCAGCTCTTGCAGGTTGACCTCCCCAGCAGCTGGATTGAGTTGACCACTGCTGTAGATATCCATAGTGGACAGAGAGTTGAGAGAACCCCGACTACCACCAGACAATGACCCTAATGATCCGAGACTAGACCCTGACGACACTGACAGTGTACTTAAAGATAAGCTGGGGGAAAAAAATCGATGAAAACGTTTAAATATTTCAAGTAATAATAAAACAAGAAATGTGTATGGAATTAACAAATAATTAATAATAATATTTCGCAAATCGCATTGTGTGACAAAAAAAGTTTAAATAATATTAGATTACCTGCACCTAGATTTGCAGATGAACAAGGAACTGACTGGAAAGTTAAACACATTTATATATATTTCTTTTAAATGAACTTACCTCCTTAGTTGAGACTCTAAGTAAGATGTCAGCTTGGTTGTTTCCGATAATTGGTGCATGATGCGCTCTTTCTCATCATGAAGACTTATCCTAAAAGGACACAATTTTAAAAATACAATCAAATTAAGTCACAGCTATATTTAATGCAAATATTTTGACTGCAAAATACGATGACGTGAGAGCTGCAACTATGTATAAAACGACATGTCAACTCTTTAGAAGGTGCTGCTAATACAACAATGTAGAATGGAAAAAGTTGAAATTTGCCATGTGCAATATGTGTGCATCCCTGACATAATCAGTCACAAGGTGATAATTTTTGTTTGCGTTTTTTGCATTTTTAAAAAAAGCCCAATGTTTCCTGAGTATTTTAATCTTAATTTGAAGTTAATCGGAAGATTTTTCATGAAGTTATGGTCATATTCATGGGCTAGGGTGTGAAACTCTAATTTTGAGAAAATCGCTTCCAAAGTTGACAAGAATTGATATTAAGTATAATAATTACCTTCATAAAAAAATTAAAATAAAATATTTAGGAGTAGAATTCAATTAAAATAGTTCATCAATATGAAGAAAAATGTTTGATTTAATTATTTTTGATGAGAACTCATTTTCCATAAAAATTGACCTCTCGAATAAAATTGTCAATATCTCTGTTCAAAGCTTTTCACCTTGCGACTGATTTTCTCAGGGACACCCACATATAGACTAACTATTCTTATATCTTAATCAAATCATTTACATAGAGGCCAACTTTTCAAAGAGCTAAAACAGGACACCCTAAAGCGTGCTAACGACGTCATAACCCAAAATAGCAGTAAGTTTGGACTATTACAAAATATAATCTAGACTGAAATTACTTAGCATTAAAGCTTAGCTTGAATATTTTCTATTTGTCTCTTATTCCTTGTTTTGATTAGCTGGTCAAAAAAAATCATAAACTTGGGACATTTCAATACCGCCCAAATTTACTATCTTTTCTTTTTCTCTCTATTTTTTTTCCTTTTCACCAGATTGCCATCTTATCATGACAGTTGGCCTCTATGCATTCATAACTAGTATCATCTTGGCTGAATAAAAACAAGCAAGCAACAACTACAATTTATAATGTAACTAATTGACTCAAAACAGTATTATACCGAGATGAAAAAAAATCTTTGAACAGAAATTTTTTTAAAATTTGATTTAACATAAATGCCTTGAGAAGAGTGAATATTGTTTGTTAAACTCCAAAAATACTAATCCTACTAATAAATTTTGGTATGTCATTCTGAAATAATAATAAATTGACATGTTTCAACTGAGAATGTCAACCTCTGACATGAAAACATATTGGAGAGTTGGTGGAAACATCAGTAACTACATAATCCAACTCATTGTAAAAATGAAAGAGAAATTAATACATGTATAATCTAGCTCTGTTTGATTTGCTTTTTGGAAATCATTGTGAGAAATTGATAAAGACAATCAATCTACCTCTGATTTGCTTTGTTGGAAATCTCCACAATGAGAAATTAATAATTGCAATCCACCTCTGTTAGAATTTGCTTTGTTGGAAATCTCCACAATGACAAATTAATAACTGCAATCCACCTCTGTTAGAATTTGCTTTGTTGGAAATCTCCACAATGACAAATTAATAACTGCAATCCACCTCTGTTAGAATTTGCTTTGTTGGAAATCTCCACTATGAGAAATAAGTAAATCTAATCTACCTCTGTTTGATTTGCTTGTTGGAAATCTCCACTATGAGAAATAAATAAATGTAATCTACCTCTGTTTGATTTGCTTGTTGGAAATCTCCATGGCTTGATTCAAATCCTGCTCCAGCTGGTGAATCTGCTGTCGGACTGCCATCATGCTGTCCTCACTCCTCCCTTTGGGATTGATGCTGCGTAACTCGCGTAACAATTGTTCTTTCTCCTGGATCAGTAACAACCTGACACGACACAAAAATACCAAGAAAATTTTTTAAAATCTGAATATCATTACTTTTATCATCATCATCAGCATCCTCCTCCTCCTCTTCATCATCAATATCATCATCATTATTATCATTACAGAGCTGCCTATTTAAAAATTTCTAAATTGTACAACACTACAATTATATTCCGTTGCCATAATTAAAACCCAACATCAGAAAATTAATTCATTTTTAAAATTAAAACTGAAGCCCAAAACGCCAAAATCTTCAATCTGCCTACCTGTCTTTGTCAGACTCTGGTTGTCCAGGCACCATCTTATCCTCGATGTTTGCTAATCGGCACTTGAGACTACCCATGTGTCTTTGAGCCTCGTCGTATTGTAGCCTCATCCTTGTTTTCTCAGCCAATAGACGGCTTTGGGTGAGGCCGAACTAAAAAAACAAACAAACGAAAAAAAACAAAATTAAATGAGAAAAGAAAGACGACATCCTTTTCTTTTCAAAATAGAAGAGTCTTATAAACTTGTAAATTAATCAACATTTGGAAATAGCAAGTGGAAATAATAGCCATCTTCACAAGTGGAATTCAAAACCAAAATAAACTTCAAACTGAAATTGATTGGTCTAAATTGGGCAAGATGGTTTGAATAGATTGTATTAACAACGGCCCAGCTTTCACCATCTTTTTTTGTTTTGTTTTGTTCCCTTGAGCAAAACTTAGTCTCAATCTTAGCCCTATTCTGCAATGAATGCAAAGATTTATCTTATTTTACAGTCGTTTTTTGTTGTTTTTTTTTTCTTTTTTTAGATTGAGCCTCATTTTTCATTGAATTAAAAAAAAAAAAAAAACATTTTAAAAAAAATGCAAATGACTTTTCAACCTTCTCCAAACAGTAAATAGAATGATTACCGACAAAGGAGACACGAACAAAAACCTCCATACAAAAACAGACCACCACACAAACTCACTCTATCTATACATACACCCCCCCCCCCCCTCCACACACACACACACACACACACACACACACACACACACACACACACACACACAAGATCATGGTGTTATTCATTCATAACACCTAAAACTTCACCCCCAAACTTACATCTCCCCTGAGGTCTGTTTGAGATGCTGTGTCAAGTTTGTCTTGGGCCATGGATGAGGCTGACAGGTCAATAGTTGTATCTGCCACCTGCGTCAGGAAGTCTTCTTTCATCACTGACAGCGACTGGAATCCAATCAAACAATACCATTGAAATTGAATGCTCCTAAAAAAGATTTTAACTTTTATTCCTTTAACCCTCTCCTTATCAGCCATTTTCAGAATTTCCCCCAAAACTTCACACCCACCCAACACAAAAAAAGACATTTCTTATTCAAACAGAAAAGCAACAAGCACATTCTGGACATGATATTGTTCGACAATTTGGGCTCTGTTACAGAAGTTTTTTTGTAGTTATAGCAAAAAGAAATGAAATCTGGATGAGAAAAGTGATGGATACATCGTAACAAATGTGACGATAATCCAATAGGTGGTAAGGAGAGGGTTAAACCCACTTCACTAGTACATCCAGACCTTCACATTCCAAAAGTGGAATCAGAAAGCCTGAAAATAGGCATTTGAGACAAAAAATAGGAATTTCACCTCTAACACCCCCCCCCCCCCCCTCTCTCTTTGCTCTTTTTTATTCTTACCATTTTCGTCTTTTTTGAAAATTAGAATTTTAGAGACAACGACGGAATGACAAAAAAAATGATAATTATCAACCAAACTTTGACCCAATTTGCACCCGCGAGACCCCTTAATATGGTCAATAATTATAATGACTATATTTTTTTTTAATAAAGTGAAAAGAAATAAATACATACAAAAACAAATAAAGACAGAAAGAAAGAAAGAAAGAAAGAAAGAAAGAAAGAAAGAAAGAAAGAAAGAAAGAATGAATGAAAGAAAGAAAGAAATTAATTAATTTTAAAAATCGTCCGCTACGGCCATACGGCGGCGTTGTTTAAAACTAAACCTTGATATCTCCTAGTCCTTTGAATATGCCAAATAAATTATATTGTGAAATTGATTGTAAGCTTCAATTTAAATACACAAACAGATCAAATGAACGTTTCGGGTTTCCCCTTTATCAACAAAACAGGATGAATGAAACACCACAGTTGATGTGATATTTATTTCTTCGAGCTTCGAGCAGCAACATTTACATTTGAATGTGCCAGAATCTCAAGAGTGGAATTGGAACTACTAGAGACCTCACCATTCGTGGACCACCGCGTTTAGTATCAAACATTAAATTTAGCGATCAATTGCAGAACCTCCCTCCACCCCTCCTCCCCCCATCCTTCAATCATGTATTCTCCCATCTTAGCGGTTAACGGTTAACACAATATCTACACATAATCCAGCTTAAACATGCCGACTTGTTTACTGAATGCGTGCCAAAGGATGTTTCCCTTCCCTTCGTTTCTTACATAACATAACGTATGACCTAGGTACTTGCTTGGTCCACGATTCCGTTTGATGACGACTTCTTTGGCACATAACAATAAATAAGCACGTGGAGAACCATGCATAGGCCCGTATTTAACATGGATTATCAAATGTGATGCAAATTTAGCGGATAATGCTCTGTACAGACGCTCACGTTTTGTGTGTGTGTGTGTGTGTGTGTGAGAGAGAGAGAGAGAGAGAGAGAGAGAGAGAGAGAGAGGGAGAGAAAGAGAGAGAGAGGGAGGGAGAGAGAGAAAAAAAAGAAGAGAGAGAGAGAGAGAGAGAGAGAGAGAGAGAGAGAGAGAGAGAGAGGAGAGAGAGAGAGAGAGAGAAAGCATACTTTTTGAAAATGCCTGAGCGCACTAGTGTGTGCAAATATTTGTGTACATGTTTATATCTGTGAAATATATTAATTTATGAGTGAAAGTTTGTACGTAGGTAGGTTTATTTCAAAATCATTCAGAATTTCAATTAGGTAAGCTGAGGAAACCAGCGTTTTGGACGACAACAACACTAAAGAAAGGAAAATTAAAATACAAAATACATAATATAAGAGGAAGAACTCAAGTCTGATTTTTTTAAAGTTTTTTTTTCCCCAGATATTTATCAATCTGCCGTTTTTTATCAATTGATAACAATGACAACCGCATTGAGGGAAATGTTAAATAAGAGCAAGAGATGCCATGAGTAAAAACAAAGAGGATTGGAAACGAACAGTGCGGCATTGTTTTAATAGAAGGGAGGGGGGAGAGAGAGAGAGAGAGAGAGAGAGAGAGAGAGAGAGAGAGAAAGAGAGAGAGAGAGAGAGAGAGAGAGAAGAGAGAGAGAAAGATAGATAGAAAGAAAGATAGATAGATAGAAAGAGAGAAATAAAGAAAGAGAGAGAGAGAGAGAGAGAGAGAGAGAAAGAGAGAGAGAAAGAAAGATAGATAGAAAGAGAGAAATAAAGAAAGAGAGAGAGGAGAGAAGAGAGAGAGAGAAAAAGAGAAGAGAGAAGAGAGAAAAGAAGAAAGAAAGAAAGATAAGATAGATAGAAAGAGAGAAATAAAGAAAGAGAGAGAGAGAGAGAGAGAGAGAGAGAGAGAGAGAAGATGAAGATAGAAAAGAGAGAAAGAAAGAATAGAAGAAAGAAGAAGAGAGAGAAGAGAGAAGAAAGAAAGAGAGAGAGAAGAGAGAGAGAGAGAGAGAGAGAAAGATAGATAGAAAGAAAGATAGATAGATAGAAAGAGAGAAATAAAGAAAGAGAGAGAGAGAGAAGAAAGAAGAGAAGAGAGAAAAGAAAGATAGATAGAAAGAGAGAAAAAAAGAGAGAGAGAGAGAGAGAGAGAAGAGAGAGAAGAAAGAGTAGAGAAAGGGAAAAAAGAGAGAGAGAGAGAGAGAGAGAGAGAGAGAAAGAGAAAAGAGAGAGAGAGAAGAGAGAAAGAGATAGAAGAAAGAGAGAAATAAGAAGAGAGAGAGAGAAGAGAGAGAAAAGAGAGAGAGGAGAGAGAAGATAAAGAGAGAATAAGAAAGAAGAGAGAGAGAGAGAGAGAGAGAGAGAGAGAGAGAGAGAGAGAGAGAGATTTAAATTAACAAGAGCAAAAAAAATGTTTTTAATTTAAAAACAAAACAAAACAAAAAACATGTATCACAGTCTCCAGTAAACTACTCTTACACGTAAGCTAATAAATACAAATATGAACACACGCACACTTTAATATTCAATACACACGCGCTCGTGTCAAGTGCTCACGCACTCTAGTCAATACATTAAAATCTAATGTAGTAATAATATTGGCTCCCCAGCCCATATCATCTTTAGAACAATGAGTAAGTAATGACGCGTATCCAGTCCTTTCTTCCCCCTATTGAAAGAATGAAGTTGACGTCACTCTGGTCTTTGTTATTGTTGTTTTGCCATCCGCGTTTATGAGTAATTCTCACTAAGCTGTATTAACCAGACTATAAACGTTTAATTTTTAAGGTTACACATAGTTTTGTGTGTTAGTCCGTTATACTTTCGCCGATGGCAATGTTATGAGCTCCTTAGCCAAGCGCATACTATCTATACAGGTAAGATTCGACCTGACACATCTTTGGAAGGCGAGGTTGTTTGTCGTGAAGTTGAGACACTGCAATGCGACCCGGACGGTCCCGGGTTCGAACTCCGCTTTAGGTCCTTTCACCCCCCCCCCCCCAACCCCCACATTCAAGATTATTAACGCCCAGGAAAACTTGAAACAACATGGATGATTTCATTCGTGTTGACATCAGACGTTGAGTTGATTTGATGGATTATCTGTATTTCATTATATTATATCATAATGCCCCTAGTGATGGCTTCAAACGATGAGACAGAAGCGCGAGGGCGTCATTTGAAAAATAGAAATAAATAAAAAAGTAAAAAATTCAGTCACAACTCCTACCAGATTGGAGTAAAAAATTGAACTTTGCCCATTCGATACGATTTAAAATCAAGCCTCGATCGTCCGCCCCCACTCTCTCTTTCTTCCCTCTGTCTCTTTTTCACCCCCCCCCCCCTCCCCACTCTCTCTTTCTTCCCTCTGTCTCTTTTTCACACCCCCCCCCCCCTCTCTCTCTCTCTCACCCTCCCTCTCTCTCTTTCACTCCCCCCCCCCCTTTTTCTCTCTCTCTCTTCTCTATTTTCTCCTTTATTTTCCCGTCGCGAACTGTATCAAAGGAGAGGCCTACTATTATTTTAAATGCCATCAGCCGGTATGGTATGGATGGCGTTGACCTCGGAAGTATACTAGACCTGATTTACCACCACCTGTCTAGACAGACCGATAAACACATGTACTGATCAACAACCTTCAACACGCCGTCATACTTATCGACACCTTCATCAAATTTCGATATAAAATTGAATGGCTAATACCCATCCTGCTTCTCAACACGCATTCATAATATTGATGTCATTTTCAATCCGCGATCATACTTTTCAACACGCATACATATATAACATTTATTTTAAATTTTAAAATCTAAATTGAGCTGTTATAGAGCGCAATATCCACTAAACGTGCTCGAAGCGCTTTACAAGGGGTCCCTCGCCAACAGCAACATTTTACATTTAGGACGGGTCATGACTGTTAGACGACATTACACTGTTTTTTCGCGCAGAGACAACGCTGTTAACGGCCAGGTACTCATTTTACACCTGAGTACGGTGAGAGAATATGAGTAAAGAGCCTTCTCCAATGACTCAACTATGCGCCGGGCGAAGCTCGAACCCAGGATATTCCGATCTGAAAGCGAATGTCATACCACTAGACCACATAGCCGTACATTATTATACATATGAACACAAGAACATGCGCATAGAACATGTGGATAGAATGCGACATTTTAACATTGGAGTTCTTTAGTGTGTTATCGTTAACTTTTTCCATCACTTGGACAACATCTTTATGTCGATGTCGATGTAAATCTATGTTATACCCACATATCCCTTGGGTGCCCTTTGTAAACATTACAAACATTGAAACGGCAACAATGACAGCGCCAGGTGACCAACAAAGAGTAGATAATATAATACAAGCATCATATTATTCTCTTAAACAACGTATTATGAAAAATTTTATTTCAATACAACAGAAAGGTTTAGTTGTAAAATTATATCATTTTAAACAATGCACTCACTCATTTCATTGAAATTATATTATAAGGTTACTAGACACCGAACAAAACCCCAAAACTCGTCGGACCAGACGCACGGCGGGAAAGAGGGGAGGAGAGAGAGAGAGAGAGAGAGAGAGAGAGAGAGAGAGAGAGAGAGAGAGAGAGAGAGAGAGAGAGAGAGAGAAAGAAAGAAAGAGAGAGAGAGAGAGAGAGAGAGAGAGAGAGAGAGAGAGAGAGAGAGAGGGTGGTATCACACGTTGTTCTGCTGTTCTCAACAATTTCCTTCCAATCTCTACATTCCAATTGGAAAGAGTAGGCAGTTAGATAAAAACGCATCCATACCAAAAGATGAACCAAAAAAAATAAAAAATCAAAAAGAGCACACAACCAAGTCGGGGTTTTCACTTGTTTGTTGCATTGCTTTATTTATTCATTTTTTGTTGTTGTTATTTTTATGAAGTACTACAGAGATGCCAATTTTTTATTTGAGACTGCAGAACTATTACTGAACTGCTAACATATCACAAGGGAGGCTATTTAACTCTATAAAAGTTCAAGATATTAAGGGGGGGGGGGGGGGAGTTGACAGGGAAAGGGGGAGGGGAACTCCCTAATTTGATTTTTTTTCTAGTTTGACAGGAGGAAACCGATACAGCAATAAAAAAAAAAAACAAAAAAAAAAACAAAAAAGAGAGAGAGAGAGAGAGAGAGAGAGAGAGAGAGAGAGAGAGAGAGAGAGAGAGAGAGAGAGAGAGGCGGGGCGGGGGGGGGGGAGGGAGAGGGAGCAGTAACATGCAATAACTGTATAGAGAGAAATCTTAATTTTATCCTCTATATTAACTGTTCTATGTATTGATAAGGTGGATGGACGGATAGATATATAAATAGAGAGGGAGAGAGCTAGAGAGAGAGAGAGAGAGAGAGAGAGAGAGAGAGAGAGAGAGAGAGAGAAAAGCTGTTGTTGTTACATCCGATTATGGCTGATGATGATGATGATGATGATGGCGGTGATGATGAGATTCCTGTTTTCCATTACAACAACTCCTGACATATCTCTATCGTGAGTCATCAATGATTTCTGGCACGGCCTCCGCCACTACCACCTGTAGTATGGATTATTATGGATAGGCGCTCTACTTTTCTTTCTTTCTTTCTTTCTTTCTATCCCTTTTATTTCTGAATGCAACAACATCTGCTAAGGCTATCTTTGTTTGTTTGTTTGTTTGTTTTTAAGGGTTTTACGGCACTTGCAACACATTTAGGTTATATTATCAGCGTCAGTAAAAAGAAAATGGGATAGTAAAAAGTTCTAGAATTACAATTAAAGCACCCAAGAAAAAGAAAGACAAAGGGGAACTGAGAACAAATAGGGATCAGATGTAGATTCCAAGAGCATACCACCAATGTACTTAGTTCGAGATCACCTATAAGTCTCATCAAGACACAAGTACAAAATCCAACAAAGAGGAACACACTCAAATGCTTACATTATACATTCAAAATAACAAATATAACAATACATAACAGAGAGATTTACAAGGAAAAAATATAATTCCCCAAAACAATAACTATGCATTTGAGTGTTTCCCTCCCAGCAAGGACCCAGGCCAGGGCCAGGACAAAACTAAGTATTCTCATTCCAAGACAAAGACAGAAAGCATGTTGGAAAACAGATATAAGGGGATAGAAGACACAGTATGTACCCCCCCCCCCCCTGCATACTATAGGAGACGACTATCTTTCTTTATCATTCACCGTCATACCTGTCGATCTCACGCAACAAAGGGGGTTGAGGTTCGATCCCCAGTCGAGGAAGACTAGACTGATCTTTTTGAATGTTTCATTTTTCCCTTGTATTTTTTCTTTCTTTGTCTGTCACTGTTTCATACATACTTTTTCAGATCTCTAACAATAACCCCCCCCCCCCCCAATCTATATCTATCTGCACACAAATCCTTTTATATTTAAGTAATAGCAATCTCTTTACTTCCAGACATCAGAAATCCACGATGTGTTCTTATATGGGCATTTTACTGTGTTTGTGTGTTAACGTTCAAAAACTTGTAACCGCCAATCATTTTTACGTCCATCATCCTATTCAGGTATCGACAACTATCGCCTTTGGAGCCAGAATTGACCGTAGTAATAATAATAATAATAATAATAATAATAATAATAATAATAATAATAATAATAATAATAATAATAATAATAATAATAATAATAATAATAATAATATTAATATTAATAATAATAATAATAATAATAATAATAATAATAATAATAATAATAATAATAATAATAATAATAATTTTTTTTTTTAAATATTCATTTGTGTCTATTTGGATACGATTCATAGTCGAATATTGTCAGCTTTTGAGAAACTTCGTCGTTTACTCTGCTCCTCAAGGATATAACATGCCAGATACACCGATGCTTTTTGTGTAAATACAACTAAAAACACGCAGGACAATCTGGGATGGCAACTCGCAGAGGTTGTTTTTTGTTTTTTTTTTTAAAAAACCGAATGTCCATTGGTGTGAACGTTCGAGCTTACATTGACCCCCCACCGCCTCACCAAAAAGTTAACTACTAATGGTAGAATAGTTTTTGCTGTGAAGGTCAAGGTCAAGGCACTACAGGGATTTCCAGCTTGGAGCTAGTTCCAAGACTGGGTGTGCTTTATTTTTTTTTTTGGTCTGATCAACCATTCAAGAGCAACATATTCAGGACATTCATTACGATTCAATTCATTTTAAAGTTGTTGTTCTTATTTCCTAGACCGACATTCTCTATGATTTTGCTAATATTATACCTGTGGACATCCTTTGGAATGTCCAAGGAATCCATTTCGCTATTTTATCAAAACTCTGTTCTCTCCATAAATACAAGGCGTCTATTTTGATACAACGTTCAACAATAAGAAAACAAAACAAAAACAAACAAACAAAAAACCAAAAACCCCAACAATTTTCACTAGTTATTGCAATAGTGCCTTTTTTCCAACAAGATTTTAGAACTCAATATACAAAGCAGTTCCACCCAACAATTTTCACTAGACTAGTTATTGCAAGAGTGTTCTTTTCAACAAGATTTGGGAACTCAATATAGAAAGCCGTTCTCACAAAGGACACGACGTTGAATATAATTATGCCATGCACCTCAATACCCTTGGCAGAAAATTGGACCACCTCTTGACAGATACTGAGAAAACGACACATAAGGATGAAGTGAGAGCCGATGTCAATGACTGACAAAACTTTACCCCCAACTTTGGACAGAGTAGACAAATGGAAGCACAATGTAAATTTTCACGTTTGGATGGATTAACCCTTAACAAGTTGGGTACGATTTTACGTTTTCACCTAGACTAGACATTAAGATCGATCCCGGGTGCAGTCGAGATATTTTTCTGCCCCCCCCCCCCCCACTGTCTACCCAGCAATGAATGGGTAGCTGGGTCTCTTAGACCTGACAGAAAGTACTTTAAGACAGACTTGCATTCTACCCAGAGGGTAGCCAGCAATTGCCATTGTAATTGTCCGTTTCATGCTATAGAAACCGAGATGAACTCCGGCTCCATGGGCATAAAAAAGGCTCCGAGGAACTACAAGTTATCTCATCTTAACACCCCCCCCCCCCACCCCCAATGTTTTAAGGTTTCAACCCAATGCAAAAAATCAAAGTCACTTGTGTTGACTCAATAGCAACTCCATAAATTACTGGCTCAAGCGTCAAGATCAGATAACCATTTTAAAATTGTTAAGAAAATGTCAGCTTAATAACAAGGTCTAGACTACTTTAACCCCCCCCCCCCCCCCCCCCCCAAAATAACCCAAAAGACAAAAAAAAAAAAAAGCAAGAAAACAATAAAACAAACAAATACATCTCTTATCAGTTTAGCTGTGTATCTTCGGGTTTGATTTGTTATTGTTGTTTTGTTTTTGTTTTTTAATAATAATGTAAATGTTAAAGGATATTGAAAATGTAAGATAAAAGGAAATAGAAATTTTTTTTTAAATGACAGAAAGAACTTGAAGAAATCCGACCATTGAGGACATTCCATACGGGCTGTCACTTTACAAACATCAACAACACTCAAGTTGATAAGGTAGACAGCGCATACAAACAACAGGATTTAAATAGAATAAAAAGGAATAACATAACTTTACCAAAAACAAACATCTTGAAACATTGCTTGCTTTGATAAATAATAAAAAAAAAGAGCAGGTATTTCTGTAAATCTTCCTCGTTCAGAACAAAATATTATAGCTAAAGATTAAATGCTGAATTCCATAATAATAATAATTATTATACTACAAACAAAGAAGAAGAAAAAGATAGAAAGAAAAAAAATAAAAAAATATTAATAATAATAATAATACAAAGTAGAAGAATAAGATAGAAAGAAAAAATTAAAACAATATTAATAATAATAATAATACAAAGTAGAAGAATAAGATAGAAAGAAAAAATTAAAACAATATTAATAACAATAACAATAATCAAGCATTAAAATGAGGTGGGGGTCTTGCATTGAAACAATTTCCCACTCTTAACACTGGGAAAGAATTCTATGATAAATGAGCGAAACATATAAGATATTAAATACAGAAAAAAATCCCTCCGTGCCACTATAAAAATATCTTTGGAATTCTCTTACCACAAGTCAAAAAATGTATTGTCTATTAAGACAATAGAAAAAGAGTTCAAATTATATCAAACGCTTGAATCATACATTTTGAGTTGATTGACTTATCATTAAAGTCATTGAGCGGACAGCTATACTTGGAAATTAATATTATAACTTTTAAAGTGACGACCCAAAAAAAATTAATTAAATTGAAAGCAAGTGTCTAGTAGGTACCTTGTTTTGTTTTTAAAGGTTTTACGGCGCTTGCAACACATTTAGGATATATCAGCGCCAGAAGTAGTAGGCACCTTGGCATAAAAACAACCGTATCAAGACTATGTTATTGCTCTACCTACAAATGAACTATTTTCTGGCAACAAGTTTGCATGACAGACGTATATCAATCCAGCCTCCCAGACCCCATCCCCTCGCCAAAGAAAGAAAGAAAGAAAAAAAGAAAGAGAGAGAGAGAGAGAGAGAGAGAGAGAGAGAGAGGGGGTGGGGGGAGATAATAAAGGCAGGTTCCAAAGCCATACTTAGCATATCTGCACTGATCACCATACCCAGGTAACAAACGAACATGTGAAAATCATCACTGTCCAATTGGTTTCTCGTTTAGTCCAAATTTAATACTTTAAAAAAAAAACCAACAATACATTTGATCACATGGACAATGTGCACTGAGAGATTAACACACCCATATATATAAAAAAAACAAATAAAAAAAATATAGCACAATATAGACACAACTCTACACAAGTTCCCACAACTAAACCTATATTTGACTATCCTAGACGTGAGCAGAACTAATCACTGTTGAATTCCTAAATCCTTAAATCCACCATAATACCATGGACAGAAATAGAACATATTTATATGCCATATACAAATATAATCAAAATAATAAATACAAATGCAATATCCTGTTTGATCATTCATAATGACATCAAAATAGCAAGTGTTATTACTTAATGCGAGTGCCTTGCTGTAGAATTAGAAGGAATGCCCAATAAGCAAGTCACCCATAAATAAAGATTACTATAGAAAAACAATGATCAAAATTGTTTCTGCTGATGAGGTAATTACAGCTATAGGTTTACGCTTTCCAAACAAACAAAAAACTGTCACAAGCACTGCTAAAAGCATATTATACCTTTGTGACAAACTTTAAACTAACGTAACAGAATTATATTTCCAACAGTGACCAATTTTATTTATTCCTCACATCTTTATCTATGCTTGACAAGTCAAAACTGCAACGAAGCAAACAACTTATACGTTGTGAGAATATATTAAAACTTTTAATAGTATCAAAGTTTAAAGTTCAATCATTCAGAAAATAAAAAAAAATGGAATCATGAAAAATCTAATGAAAAGAAAGTAATGATGGAATCGAAGTAAACAGTGACAAAACAGTGAACAAAATGGATTCCTAGAGTACGACGAAGACAGACAAGTAATTTGCATGGGAATTACAGAAACATTGTCGAGTTTGTTAACAATATGAAGCAATCCAATCAGGAGCAACGATAATATTAATTTCAATTTAGAACTTTCTTTAGAACATAATTCTGGTGGTTTGAATTTTAATTTTTCATGAAGTTTAAGTCTGCCATTTACAAAGTAGCCAATATCGGC
This sequence comes from Berghia stephanieae, assembly GCF_034508935.2. NCBI lineage: Eukaryota > Metazoa > Mollusca > Gastropoda > Nudibranchia > Aeolidiidae > Berghia > Berghia stephanieae. The sequence continues at coordinate 89,027,318 of NC_088363.1, forward strand.
TTTGACAAAACAGTGAAATTAATCACAATTGACTACTTTTTGTGAACATGACAAGATTTGAAGATTGAAAAAGTAATTTCACAAAGGCTGAGGGAAAATAGCTACTCAAGGATGTGACCAGACACCATAGTAACTAAAAGTTATCCATCAATAAAATAAGCAACCCGGGTGCTATATATATACAGCATGATGGAACCATGGGTGCCAGCAGGAAGAAGTGCTGAAACCTGAAACTAAAATCTCGACACTGTGCCAAACCTGAAAATGTTCCTAGTGAAAATACGGCCTAAACTTTACTCTTATTTCATCACCGTTTTAATACCATTATTAAATGATTACACAGCAAAGAGAGTTCCGGTTTCACGAATCTACCTCCATACACTGAAAAGGTGACTGAATCACGTTTTCGAATTTTTAACGATGCTATTAGGTTATTTTACTCAAAACACTGAAACCGGAAATATTTGACTTCCGAGATATCGCGAAACCGGAATTCCGGCATGAACCGGAAAACTGGCACCCATGGATGGAACATTACAGATTCTTGTTCCAAAGCCTCGGAATGTCTTCATTTGTCAAACTATGTTCGTGGGGAGTTTTCATTCCTTTCTTCCTTTTCCTACTTTTTAAATTTGACAAACTGCCCGATTTCAGTCAATTGACTAAGGATTTACAGGACTAAGGAGTATTTTAAAAAAGAATATATAAATATACTCAAACACCACAAAATAAAGCAAAGTCAACAACTCCAGAAAACAAATTCAATATTCATGTAAAATTGCAATCATACCTGTATGAGTTCTTTTTTCTCCTTCATCCCCTGTGAGTAAATATCCCTTAGCTGGCTGATTTCTTGAAGAATATCTTGGGCTTGATCCAAACTGTAGCCACTGGATATGGTTGACATCTTCTGGTCCACACTAAATATGTTGACAGATAAAGGATGATAGAAGTTATGCAATCAGTGATATAACAGAGATGTCAATTATCCCTTGGGTTGAGCAAAAAGAAAATTAAATTAGTTTATTTCAGAGAAACGTGGTAGCCATTCAGAAAACTGGGTCTTAGTCATAATTTGTTTGTATTTTTGGATAAGTTTCATTACTCGAAACTGTGACAGAGGTACAGCAATACAGTCTTTGCTTCATACCCGAAAGGTACCGAGTTCAATCACCCGCCGTTGCGCAATGTGACCTTGAGCAAGTCACCTCGCCCCAACTCAATTTGCGGTGCTGCACTGCGGCTGATGCCTGGCATCCCCAAGAGACAAATTTCCTCTATGGGATGAATAAAGGGAATTTTATTTATTTATTTATAATGAAAGGTGACCCAAAGTACAGTGTTTGTTTTACTCTAATATTATGAAAAAAGCATACCTTTACAGTTCTTGTATTGTTATTGTTTGTACAATCCTTAATGTATAGCAAATCAAACAAATTCTGAATGAATTTTCTATCGCTCATACACAAACTAAAAACTGCACGACACACAATAGTATTGTCAACTCTCTAATCCCGTTACTAATAGAGGCAAATTGACAAACCCACATGACTACTTACTTCGACAATGTCTCAACTCCTTTCTCCTTGTAAGTCATTTCTGATTTGATCTGTCCTAATTCATTCATAAGACGAGCCACTCTATTTTTTGCCAAGTTCACATCAGCTCTCAGAAGATCAGGGTCATACTTTGTGCTGCTTGTACTTGAATTCGAGTTTACTGTGAACAAAATGAGTTTAATGTTAAAATAAGGTAAGAATCAAAGTGGAGGAAACATTCTTTTGCCATTACAATACAATGTTATTTCATTTTGTCTGAAGAGAAATTATTAGATCACACAATTTCCACAATTATGAATTTCCATTATTTCACATTGATAAGTAAGAGACAATCATTTTGAGAAAAGAAAAAAAAAAAGAAAAGGAAAGAAAAAAAAAGAGAAAAAAAGAATAGAAATGGGATTCATCAGGAAATGGTATGATACCTAGAAATGACAGAGATGTGAAATATTGCATTCAGGGTCAAGATGTATGCATGCCTTTATAACAAAGAATCATTTCGTCTCATTATTTGACAACATGTCAAAAGGAAATGGAAATATCAATGTTTCTGGGTTCCATTTCAATAGCTAATCTTCTAAATAGTTGGAATTTCTCACCAGTAATTCAGACAATTAGTCATTATCAAAGTCATTTTGGGTATAATTCACAACAATGCGTTCTGTGAAGTCTTTTGACTGTTTACAATCATAAGCTTTTTGTCTAAATATGTCTGAGTTTGAAGTATTAAAATTGTCGATTGCAGCATAAGGCGATTTAACACAGCATTACTTACAACTGGTTCTGGAAGACTTCCACCCTGAGAGATTTTCATTGAGGTGTTGATATTCATCCTGTGCAAGCACTAGACGCTGTTCTTTTATAGATAAGATCTCCTTTTTTGCCTGGAGAAAAAAAAAAAAACAAAAAAAATAAACACATATAACAAGCTATAGCAATCACTTATTTTTCAAAACTTCAATATCCAGCCCCTTATTATATATTTTTAAAAATGTGGGGAATTATGTTGTAGAAGTCACCTATAGCCTAATTTATAACTACTGAATGGACAATTAAACACACCTTGGTCACTACGCACAGTGACGAGATCTGCTGAATGAACTGGTTATCATGGCACCACACCTAAATGATTTCAAGGCCCGACTGACATGGGCCCGCGCCCAATGAGGACGCCGCTGAAATACAACCAGACCATTGGTTTGTTCAGCGCCAACCATACAGATACAGATGGTCTTATCTAACTGAAAATGTTTTTTAAAATGTTATTGGAAGTATAACTATATACTCTATTACAATTTTGAGTGGTAAGATCAACGTTAGTGGTTGAGCCCAAATTATCCTGGTTCTTCCATATTGTCTTTGTTTTTGTTTTTTTAACCATTTCATACTGTTTACACAAAGCTCAATGACATTGCAGATTAATTGTACTGCCATGCCTTAGCAATTATTCAACTGGTGTAACAGGGCTTCGTGTTATAAACTGAAATAAAGTTGAACACGATCAGTGTAGTGTTAATGATGGCAAAATTCTGGCCTGGGCATCAGCATCGTTTTGAGTAGGACTATTTATATGCATCGATCCACACAATTCAGACATCAATGAGTAGCTGGCTAACTACTAATGTAAGAGTGCTAGTACACATAGAGAATGCTTAGTAGGTGATCTGTACCGACTTCAATGGAAATTTGGGTAAATATGGCACAATGAGGGGATCAATGAAGTACTCAAAAGCTTTCTCTACACTTCTACACCCTCTTTTTCAAACTTTAATCCATGACCACGCCCAAAGCCAGACAATCTTTCCGACCTTGCTATATATAATAAGTAAGGAGATCAAGCTTCCTACACTTGGGTACACTTGCCAAATTGAAAACTTCAAATTTAGTAATTTTTATGTCAATTTTTAGTAATATGACAAGGAAATTAGTAGTAAAAAAACTAGTAGTAGTAGTAGTAGTAATTATTATTATCATCATTATTATTTAAGTAATACAGAGAATTAAAAATTCGTAATTTTCCAAAAAAAAAAAAAAAAAGGAATTGGGCATGAAATTTGTCTAAAATTCGAAAAATCACGAAAAATTAGTAAGTTTCGGCAGGTATGTGAGAAGTAGTGAAGGAGGCTGACTTGACAAAACAGTCAGATCAAAATCCTAAAGCACAAAATCACTAAGCTTTTGTTACTGTTATCTATGAGTTTCACGATGCTTCTGACACTTTTAGGTCATTTTGGTGCAAGTAAAAACCAAAATGACAGTGGAAAGTTGCAGATCTGAGGTTAAAAGCACCAAAGAAAAAGTAAAACAGACTGATTCAAATTAGGAACAGATTATTCCACGAGTAATCCATCAATATGTGTCTCACATTCTCTCACTGTACTCAGGTGTAAAAATGAGTACCTGGCCATAAACACCATTGTCTCTGTTGGAGAATAATTAGTAATATTGCCTAACAGGAGTCATGTCTCGTTCTACGGGCTGCATGTTGCTCTTGGTCAGGGACCTTTTGTACAGCGCTTTGCTTTGAGCATGTTTAGTGGATATTGTGATACATCAAAAGCTCAAAGCTCAAGTAATCATTTCTATAATTAAATAACACAAACCTCTAGATCTTCCTTTGCTGTTACAAGGTAATCCTTCAACATCTGCTGTTGTTGTTGTCTCCATTGTATCCTTGGATCTTCCAGTTGATTCACCTCTGAGAAAAATACAATTGGACACAAATATAATTGTTTTTGTTAAAAGTCTTGAAACAAAAAACAACATTGTAGTTTTTCTTTTGTGAATTAAAAACAAAATAAACAACTGATTGATGGTAAGCATCGGACAGTTTGTGTAAATTCTTAATTTGCTTTTAGTACAACAAATTATTGGTTCTATGAAACAATCTCCAAATACACAGAAATGTTCAAATAGAGGAGCATCAACAATCAGGATCACCAAGTGAATAAAAAAATTAATAAATAGAGAAGCTAGGCTTATTGGAACCAACATGTCACATGACCATCAATCTATTATTATTTTCTACGTTACTATTGGAGTACCATAAGTTGTTAAAACATCGATTTCACACACAAATCAGTGGAATTAGAAACAAAATAAAGAGATAAAAAAGCTTACGATTCAAATGATTAACATAATAGATTCCAATGGTTGGGTGGAAGGCCTCCTCCCAACCAAGAGGAAGCTCGTCTCCAACACAATCAGCAAATGTTTGTGGTTTGGTATATCTGAAATTGAAGAATAAAGAATACAATACATTACTATGTTATTATCTTAGAGGTGACCATGAAGCAAAAAATGATTAGTGAATACATTAAAAAAAGGAGTCTTTCAGAGTCATTTGGCCCATGGAGCAGAAGTTTATCCCTGTTTCTATAGTGTGAAACGGACAATACTAATCGCATGCTGTCCTTTTGATAGGAAGCTAGTCTATTGCAAAGTACTTTCTGCCAAGACTCAGCTACCCATTCACTGTTGGATGGACAGAGGGAGAAGAAAAAGATCTTGACTGCACACGAGATCGATCTTGGTCCCTTTGCTTGTGAAGCGAGTGCTCTACCAACTGAGCTATCAGGACCCCCTAGCGAATACATAGGTGGTCATTTATACTTTTTATTCAGCCATTTAACTTTAAACATAGTAGAATCTGAATTTTATTGCATGAATGATCAATGTGTTTGCATCTATCTGATGGTTCCTGAAAATATTTTTCGATTGTTGGTATGTTGGGCTCGAACCCAAAACTACCAAAACCCTTGCTTAGTAAGCCCAAAATGCAGATGATAGTAATAGTGGCCAGTTTTATCATGACTGGCCGGTTCAACCTCACAGTTCTAAAAGTATAAGTGGCCATTGGACAAAAACATCACAACAAACATTTATTGTTGAAAATACAGATAAGACAGAGAGGATTAAAAACGCCCAATTCAGTTCAAACTGGACATCTAAAGTGATTATCTTAAGACATCAGTTTACATCCCTAGCCATAATGGCGGTTTGCATTTGCAAGTTTACTGAGGGTACCTAATATATGAATTAGTGATCGGTTTGACCTGAAATGGCTTTAACATATACTGATAAAATCTGTAAGTGACAGGTCTGATATACTCATGTGGCCAATTTGGGGAAGAGACAAAATAAAATGAAGAGGACTAAAAAGCCGTAAAAATCATTTAAATAAAAATGATCAAGTTGCTTCGTGTGTATGGTGTCAACATTTTTCATATCTCTCAATCTCTCTGTGCCATTTGTAATAAGACTCCCTTAGATTGATTTTTCATCTAAACCTGGCCATTAGAACAGAAGCATTTTTACAAAAGAAACAATGAGTGAGTGTATGATTGTTGATGGACTTAATACAATCTATCAGAAATCATCATGACCTGCCTATAAATCAACTACCCCTTTCTTCATGACAACCATAAAGAAATAATAATAATAATAATAATAATAATAATAATAATAATAATAATAATAATAATAATAATAATAATAGATCTTTATTGTACACAAATATGGCAATTTGTCATTTAGTTACACTTGTCATAACGTTATATGATAACTATAACATTGAACAGACACCTCACTCCTACCCATTCTCTCTCTCTCTTCCTCTCTTTCTTTCTTTTTTTCCCTCTCTTTTTAAGTAATATTAAATAGAAACAAAAGATAATTTTCATCTGCCGAACAAACAAAGGCTTCAATCTCCAATCACCCACTTGGAAAAGTTTTTGAATCACTCCCCTCTTTCATATCAGTGCTTCCAGGATCACTAAAAACTATCGGCAGAACCTCAAAAATCTAACCTGCATTCGATGGACATGATTTTCATCTCTATTGTTTCGTGGTTTCTTGTCATAATGAAGAACAGTCTTGGCTGAATGTCTAGTTAATTTTATTCATGTAACTAAAAATCCCTGTAGTTGTGCAGTTATGGTCAGAACTGACAGTTTCAGTTATGGTGTTAGATGTCGTAGAAATATTGACAATGAAAGGTTGTGGTGTTGGTTGTTTGATGATAGTGTGAAAGAGATTATGAAGTTATAATGAATATAGTTATAGTGATGATGGTACAATGATAATGGTGGTGACCATGCTGATGATACTGTGTTGTGGTTGGGATCTATGTCGAGAAGATAGCTACAGTAGTTAAAGCAATGGCATTGTAATGGTGTAGAGTAGTTATGACGTTTGGATGAATTGTATTTATGTTGCTGTGGTTGTTTTTTTTATGGTGTGTTGGTAGCAATGGTGATGATATGGTAGTGATAATGATCTGTTCTAGTGGTAGCTGTGACACTGTCCATTGTGGTTGTGGAAGCTGTGATAATGATACTGTGTGCTAGTACCAGTGATGATGGTAGTGGTTGGGATGGTGGTGCTACGGCAACGTTTGTTGTAGTATACTAACGAAAGAGTGAAAATGGACAGGCTTCGTATGGAAACAAAACAGAACATTGCCAGCCAACATTTTCAATAATGGGTACACAATTAGGAAGAACATCTGTGGTTTCACAGCACGCCTAAAGAGGGAATTGTTTTTTTTATCAGGGGGAGACTCTCGATAACCTCATGAATATTAATGTTTGCCATCACTTACAATATCGAAACTGATGGGAAACACAGTAAGTAATAATGGCATCGGCCACAGTTGTAAACAACAACCTACTCGGCAAACTGTTTTTGAAATTAGAAAAATCAGACCACTTATAAAAATGAAACTTATCTTAAATAATAAATGGACATTGCAACTTATTGAAAGTCCATAATGGCTAAAAGATTAAGTGCTGTAAAACTAATAAACCAGAAGTCCTCCCCACAATTATATGGTATACTATGACTATGACTGATGGGCAATTAGTACTAGTCAAATTAGTCCACATGATATTATTATTATTATGAAATCTCTGCCAATTGCTTACTTTGTAATCGACGAATATTGAGATGAAAGATAGCAAGGGTGTAGAAAGAAAACGTTAGAAAGTAAGCGAAAAGCAGAAAGAACGGCTTTTATAAAACCGTTAGATTTGGGTTGATACTTTAGTAAACATCCATTTGGCACTCCAGCAGTGAGCTGATAAATTGACTTAGTGGCTGTGACCCGATTTTTTTGGAGTGAAGGGTCTCAGAAAAATTTTCACAGATTTTTTGTTTACGAGTTATGGATGGATTTTAATTGTAATGATCTGTCTTATTTTCTTCAGAAGGAATTACGCTATCGTTTGGTGATATTTATGTTTGTTAATGCCAGTTAAGTATATCTTTTGATTGTGAATAAAATAGGGTATAATTTAACTGTGGACAATTATAAAAATTTGAAATTGGTAAATCTAAACTCCAGTCATCGCACGTGATTTAAGATCTTAACTGTTTAATAAAATTAAATTCAGGGCAAAGTTGTGTACCGCATGAAATTCGTTCCAGCAAAATCCTTACGGCCATTGTAGGACAGTTTTGAAATCCAAATGTTGGTAACTAACAGAAATGCAACAGTTTCAGGTCACAAGTTCCGTCAGTAAATTAATTATAAAAATAACAAAGGCAGATGGAAGAACGGCCTTTACTTTAACTTTAACTGACTTTAACTTTATAAACTTTATATCAAACATAACTTTTATTCTGATAATTTGATGTTCACAATTTTTATATCATTAGAATCGTCTTGAAAAGCAGGTTATAATGATAAAGGTTTCATAACTAAATTTGAATGTTTACCAAAGTATCTAATTTTGGGCTTGGCTTGAGATATCGACTCGAACTCGAAATCAAGAAGTCGGCGGACAAACTGGTGGTGTTCAACTTCAACCATAACAAAACTTTAGATAACAATAACAAACAATAAATTCAGCAAAATTGACGCAAAGACCAGTTATTCTTTTTTATAAATGCATTAGTTTGTCAAAAAGAAATCAGTGACAAACTATGAAAGCCCAAGAACATGGTAAACCTCCCCCAATCAACCTGATCGGTTCATGAGACTGTACTGTAGGTTTGGTGGGTCAGGTCAAAAATTCCTTTCGCATTCCTTTCAAATCTGCCACCCATGACCGATATTTGTTCTTTTCCTATACCCAAATTGCCTCATAAACAAGTTTGAGCGCATAGTTGTAGATTCTAATTTTTAAAATCATTTATGCTACATGTCTTTACTTTGTGAAAGTTTAAGCAAATTTGCTTTTTTACTCCGGGGACGCAACACGACAACGAAGTATTTCGACGAACCTGGTCTTTATTTCCTCACAACAGCAACAACACACACACCGAACGGCCAAACTTCCAAACGCCCAACTTACCTGTCTCGAGGGTCTATCCAAGTTGTTCTTTGATTAATATGATCAATAAAGAACTTTTTCCCATCAAAATCCGATACTGTTTCCCATCCCTCGGGTAGGGGAAGCTCCCCGTGTCCTCTTTCGGACATAATTTCATGAAGTTTTAGACACTTTGCACCTACACATTATGGGCATCCATATTGCTTTGATGCTTATTATCATATGACGTCACGTGACCGAGGTCAGCCAATGGGATCGTCCTCATGAACCTTGTTCTCAGAGATTGGTATGCAGTTGGTATGCATAAAGGAAAGAAAGAAAAGAAAAAAAAAGCAGAACCACTGTCTCGTGTGTTGATTGATGACATTCCTATCAGCATTGGACAGGCGAACATGAATTAATAAATGACATGATCCGCTGTTATCTCTTTCCAAAGGGTGAATACTTCATTCGTGTCTTCTTCTCTTATCATCTAACAAAAAGCTTGTAGCTGTGACTGTTTAGAGGCAATATTATTATTATTATTATTATTATTATTATTATTATTATTATTATTATTATTATTATTATTATTATTATTATTATTATTATTATTATTATTATTATTATCATTATTATTATCATTATTATTATTATTATTATTATTATTATTATTATTATTTATTATTATTATTATTATTATTATTATTATTATTATTATTATTATTATTACAAGTTCCTATGAATGACTTAATGTAGGTCAATATTACATTGTGCTGGTAGTAGGGCAACTAATTCATTCATTCACTTATTTATCTTATGTCATTTATTATTTTCACAATATATGTGAAGTTAATAATTGCACTCATAATAGATATATGCCTATTTTGTTTTTATGTCGGGTTTTTAGGGGGGGGGGGGTAGAATTTGTTGTTTTGTTGTTTGGGTTTGTTTTATTATACTTTTTTTATTATTATTTTTTAGGGTTTTAAAAACTATTTATGGGGAGGGGGAGGGGGGTAGAGGTTGTTGTTGTTTTCGGGTTTTTAAGGGGGGGGGGGTGTTTTGTTTTATTTCTTGTTTTTTTTGTTTTTTTTTTTTTGTTTTTTTTTGTTCGCTTGTTTAGTAGTTAATTTTTTTAAATCGTTTTTTTTTTAAATCGTCAGTCCCGTGCCTTTCGATTATGTTTCTATGTCTGGGATGCCTCAGCCACAATCAGAGAATCGTTTTAAGAGATTACTTGATTACATGATTCTCGGTTTATACATTTCATGCCAGAGACTCTTTCAACATCGTTAGATGATTCGCTGTTAAAACATGCCTTTCTGCTTCATAAACCCCTCTGACTTCCCTACTACAAGAATCATGTATACAATATACACAATAAAGCTAGATGGTCAAGTTTCAACAGAGTAGCCCAGTCTGTGTATTACTTCCCTACGTTAATAATAATATTTTGAACATATTGTCCAAAAACTTTGGTTAAAGAATGAAACAACATTAGTAAAACTAAACTATCGCATAAAACTGGTTACTGTCAATTTTATTCTTGCTTCATCCTGCTCCTCCCTTTGAGCATATTTGTGACCAATCGCATTGATACCAGGGTAGACCAGATGCCCAGATGAGATTTTAAAGTCCAAATGGCTATAGGCCTAAATATGTAATTTTTTACTTTTTTTTAAATTTATAATTTAGTCACTTCAAGACATATCCCCTTCACGACCCGTTTGTCAATAGCTCAATGAAACATAACACACCATAATTTGCTTGAGTGTCAACGTCTTATTAAGACCTCAGATGCATATTCCTCCCACAAAATTCAAGCTTAAGTAATACACTGTTAAGTCACCTAGAACAACTGCAAAAGACACCTATTACATCCTGACACAAGACCGAAGATCTACAGTTCAGCCGGTCGATGGGAGAATACTAATAAGAAATGAAGTTTAAATGAGTAGAAAAGACAAATTATAGAGAATTTTTTTTTTTCGCGGGATGAGGGCTCGAACCTGCGACCTTACTGGTACGACAACTCCGCCTGGCCGGGGAGAGCGTGACTCTACTGTATGAGCTATAAAAAATAAATAAAATTGAGCTTTTATATAGAGCAATATCCACTAAACGTGCTCAAAGCGTTTTACAAGGGCTCCGTGACCAACAGCAACACATAACATTTAGAACGAGACATGACGCCTGTTAGGCGATATTGCATTTTTTTTTCGGACAGAGAAAATACTGTTAACCGCCAGGTACTCTTTTTACACCTGGGTATGGTGAGAGAATGTGAGTAAAGAGTCTTATCCAAGGACTCAACTATGCGCGAACCCAGGACCTTCCGATCCGAAAGCGAGTGTCATACCATAAGACCACAATGAGCTATTGTACCAGCCCTCATCGCCGTGACATTTTTATTCTCTATTTGTCTTCTGGCACTTTCCTACTCACTTCATTTCTTGTTATTATCAACATAAGTGCCTGCTCCACCCACTTTTCTGGTTAAAAAAAAGTAAGGTAGTCATTTCAAGATATCATATCCCTTCTCCCCATTTACTCCAAAAAAAATGTTTAAAAATTAATCCAAGTATCCTATTCCTAGTTTCTGTCATATGTAAATGTTGCTGCTCGAAGCTCGAAGAAATAAATAACAATGTGAAATTGAATGTAAGCTTCAATTTAATATACGAAAACAGATAAAATGGACGTTTCGGATTTCTCCTTTATCAACGAAGCAGGATGAATAATACACTTACAGACGAATGAGATAACGTGGTAGTGGCGTTGTTAAGATGAATCATCATCCCCATTGCCGGGTAGAGAGAAGGTGAACCTTGGGGAAAAAAAACCCCTCTTTATTCATCTTACCATACCGGTGTAAAACAGTACTTATATTATCTTACCCGTATCAGTGTTGTCTCCGTCCAAAATAATAGATTCATACGGCACCAAAAAAAAAAAAAAAAAAAAAAAAAAGGAAAAAAGTATGATGCTGTTTCAATACAACAGAAATCAGAAAAAATCGAATACCTTACAAGTCACAAGTGACAAGACTTAAGATAATACTTGTCAAGTTGAATAAAAAAAAATCACACGTTGGATAAGAAACTAGATATGCCAATTGTACCCGATGTGGGCAAGAACCCGAAACCGCAGAGCATCTAGTTGAACGATGTGTTGTGACGATGCTACCGGGCGGGTTCGCGACTGTGCACGAATGCGGACCGGACTTCGCTGAGTGGGTTGATCGTCATAACATAGTAGTGTGAGAACCATTAGAATTCCCCTTCCCAAAAACAACGATTTATTGTACACTTTTCATCATCATCATCATCATCATCATCATCATCATCATCATCATCTTCTTCTTCTTCTTCTTCTCCTCCTCCTCCTCCTCCTCCTCCTCCTCCTCCTCCTCCTCCTCCTCTCCTTCTTCACAACTATGGTTGTTTTCTAATAATAGTAAGTAAGGGGCTGAGTTGACCAAGTGGATTAGGCATTTCATTGTCCCGCTCTTGTGATTTCGTTTTATTCTTGGAAATCATCATCCATAGTGGCTTGTGCTCTTGAGCACGTTGGGTCGGTCAGTGTCTCCACGAATCACGATCCTCTGCGGTGCGCATGAAATCTGTGTTGCTTTTAAAATCACATTTGGCCATTCTTAGGTTATTTAGATAAGTCATTCTTTGTCTTCCTCTAGCTCTCTTTCTTTCGATCATCCCCGATGTTACCAACTTTTCTATTCCGTCTCTTCTCCACACATGTCCCAGAAACCGTAACTGCCTCTTTCTGATGGTATCGATCAATATTCTTCCCTTTCTCACCTTTCCAACACTTCCTCGTTCGTACACCTGTCTGTCCGTGTTATCCTCAACATTCTTCTATACACCCACATCTCAAATGCCTCTAACCTCCTCGTACATTCTTTGTCAAGCGTCCACGTTTCACAACCGTATAAAAGGGTACTTATAACATATCCTTGAGATAGAGACAGCCAAAAATTACTAGACTCTGTTTGATGTGTCATCTTGAAGCTACTATCTATGTGTCGTTTTGGTATCAGCTGACAGCCACCACCAGCAAAGGCGCTTCATCAGTGGGGATTTTCCACCTGTCCTACATGTACCCGATGTGGGCAAGAACCCGAAACGGCAGATCATCTAGTTGAACGGTGTGTTGTGGCGATGCTACCGGGCGGGTTCGCGACGGTGCACGAATGCGGACCAGACTTCGCTGATTGGGTTGATCGTCATAACATAATTAACCAGTCGATTTTTGACTAATCAAAACATGGAAAATGTGACACACCTTCACACGTGTTCGGACAAACATAGTTGGTTGTTTAAAAACAATGATGTGAATGAAATCGACCTGACTAATCTTTGTTATTGTTTTTATACTGCCAAATGGGTTGACTAGTTATCACACGATTGTAAGCGTTTAATAAGTTTACACATAGTTTTCTGTGTTTGTTCTGTTGATCAAGCGGTAAAACAGAGGGTATTTTACTTAGACACATACCATCGATAGGAAAAGCTGTGTTGTTCGCTATGTTTACCAATCACTGCCATTGTTTACATTATGACGACTGTCCGAGAGGCGTGAAGCTGCTGCTGCCACCACAGACATATGGGAGGAGTCTTGATTGAAAACGATTGATTTTACGTTTGAAAATAAATAAATAATTGAATTGATAAATTACATAATAATTAATCGAACAGATAAATGAATAACTAGAGCGACTACAATTTTCATTTTCTAAAAATGACGAATTTTTCGATTTTTAAGTAGGAGTAAGCAGGACTGTCGGGTCGAAATTGTGAGACCACTAAGGGAGGTAAGCCATGAATAATTGGAATCTCCAACAATGGGGTCATGAATTATTTCCCTTCTCAAATCAGTTTTAACGGCACTCGAATCAATGTTGCACCAACTTCCCATTAGAATGACAAAAATGTTGGCTGCATCGTAACAAATGTGACGATTTTCATATGGGTGGTAAGGTGGGGGTTAAATCATTTTGACAGCGGCCAGTATGACTGTTGTGACATATTACGGGGGCATCTACATTTATTGCCAAGCAGCGACAAGAACAGATTCTACGTGGCCATCCAACATCCGGCTATGTGGTCGAGTGGTATGACACTCGCTTTCGGATCGGAAGGTCCTGGACAGTAGTTGAGTCCTTGGAAAATACTCGTTACTCACATTCTCTCACCGTACTCAGGTGTAAAATGAGTACCTGGCCGTTAAGAGCGTTGTCTTTGTCCGAAAAAATGTAATGTCGCTTAACAGGCGTCATGTCCCGTCCTACATGTTAAATGTTGTTGTTGACAAGGGACCCCTTGTAAAGCGCTTTGAGCACATTTAGTGGATATTGCGCTATATAAAAGCTCATTTTTTTAAAACCTGCCATCCATATTATCATTATCCTTCACATAATCTCTGGTATCTTTCTTTGATCTCTGGACCATTATGGTAGAATTTATGCCTGGTAAACAGCTTCCTCTCTAAGGGGGCCGAGGTGACCCTCTGTCGTTTCCAGGTGTCTCATGAGTCGTTGTAATAGTTAGTTGTCCACTAGGCTGGCTGGAACAACAAGAAAGTACACACACACACACACACACGCACACACACACACACACACACAGATAAATACAAACACAAACACAAACGCATACACACAGATTAAGAGAGAGACCGAGAGAGAGAGAGAGAGAGAGAGAGAGAGAGAGAGAGAGAGAGAGAGAGATATGAAAGATATTGATAAATAAATAAATAGATGGATAGATAGATAGATAGATAGATAGAGATAGAGATAGAGAGAGAGAGAGAGAGAGAGAGAGAGAGAGAGAGAGAGAGAGAGAGAGAGAGAGAGAGAGAGAGATGGCATTTCTTAGTTGGGAGCCAAAGACACACCGCATGGAGTGGCAGTGGCACACGTTAAGTAGCCAAAAACTACCATTCAATGGTTGTAAATAATTCTTGCTCATATTGATATTACTAAATAGTGATCCTGCTCATTGTATCTGTAAAAACGGCATCAAAGACGTCCTCCGATATAGACTATGAGAAAAGAAAAGAAAAAAAAAAGGAATCGGTCGTTGCACTTGCGCAACTTTGGATTCACTGGATCTTGAATCATTTAACCACATCGAAGGCAGATGGACAATACGCTTCAACAGTCATGACGTCACTTCCCTCGTAATGACGCATAGTAACTTAGTAACTGGCTCTAAACTATCGGAACAATGGCGTACGCCCTTATGAAATATTCGACGAGCATAAAAGCGTATCCAGAGGAAAAAAACAACAACACATTCTGATTACACGACAGATGGCGTGCAAAATGAAGCTGCTTCATTTCCAAAACAAAGAACTGCTACCTATTTCCGTCTGGGTATTTAAGTGTCACACCCTTAGAAAGAATGACTCCACTATAACAAAGAAAGTATTGGACTGGAACCCTCAGGGCAGAAGATCAAGGGGAAGGCAACGAGGAACATGGAGAAGAATTAAAGAAGCTGATATACACAGAGGTGATAAGACATGGAACGAGATAAAAAAGTTAGCTCAGGATAGAGAAGGATGGAAACTGTTTGTCTGTGGCCTATACCCTGACCCAGGGTGAAAAGGCAATGATGATGATGATGATGATGCTTTAAGTGTCATAGTTGCATAAATTATTGAGCTCTTGGCTATTGTTTTTGGTCTTGAAGTCCGAATCAGTTATGCTTAGCACGTTTCCCTTTAGAATACTGTATCCATCGCAAAGCTGTTGTATTGAATATCAGATCCCCATCGATAATGGCCAGTTGTTGTACCAGCTGGATATGGACCATATGGTAGTCCCAACGTGCTCGATTGGGCTGATCGTTGTAGACCACGTGACGTAGATCGTAGAAAGTACCCGTGCCGGAGTCAAACATCCCTAACATCCTCTTGAGTGACCTCAGACCCGAATCCCACAATTCTTTTGCCATAATATGACCTTCACCTTGGACTGTTTCCTGATTGTGGAAGAGGGAGGATTGGGAGGATGGGGGAGGGGGGGGGGATAAAAGATTATTGACCAATAAAATAATTAGATAGTGTGCGCTTGGCCAAGATGCTCACAACATTGCCATCCGGAAGTGAAATGGACCAACACATAAAACTATGTATAACTTTGAACGTTTATAGTCTGGCTAATACAGTTTAGTATGAATTACTCATACTCATAAACGTGGATGGCAAAAAACAATAACAAAGACATGAGTGACGTCAACTTCATACTATCTATATACCTGAATTCACATT
Organism: Berghia stephanieae; assembly: GCF_034508935.2. NCBI lineage: Eukaryota > Metazoa > Mollusca > Gastropoda > Nudibranchia > Aeolidiidae > Berghia > Berghia stephanieae. The sequence goes on from NC_088363.1 coordinate 89,043,426, forward strand.
ATTTCATCCATCTGTGGTGTTTCATTCATCCTGTGTAGTTGATAAATGGGAAACCCGAAACGTTCATTTGATCTGTTTTTGTAATGAAATTGAAGCTTGCAATCAATTTCACATTATTATTTATTTATACCCTCAACTAAAGCATTTTAATTCTCAAAGATGAGATTTTTACTCTTTTAACCTTGATTTAAATCATGACAACTAACTGCGCGAGTACAAACTTTATTTCAATAATACAGGCAATTAATTTATTTTAATTGAAGAAAACAAAGGAATATTAAAATTGTTGAGCGTCAATAATCAAAATGATATGATAAATGGCTATTAACGTTTAAGTTTTCCCCTTATCAAAACAAATGATTTTGTATGTGAAAAAAACCATAAAGAAGTGCAGAGGGTGATTTATCATTTACTTCATCCTCACGGAAATGACACTTAACTCACTCAACCCTAACACCGACTATATCCGTAGTTTACCCGGGTTACTTTTACTCCATGCGTATTTATTACAGTTTTCTTAGACAAATTATAGGCGTAGTATCAAAGTAAATGTTTTTAGTTTTTACATGTTAATGGTGGTTGAGTAAAACTATTTCTGTTCATGCTTATTTTTAATACATTTTTTTCCAATTTTGAAAAGTAGCAAAACTCTCTTGGATAGAGTGAGTTAATGGCCTATTTAAAAATCAACACTCTTACATTTATCTGTATTGTCTTGAACTCTTGTAAACAAATAATCCATTTATTTTAGCTTATTTGTTTTTAGAAATATACATTTATTATTATAGAGTGAAACCTAAAGAGTAAAAAAAAAAACCCCAATTAATTTGACTTTTTAAAATTATCTATTGAAGTTTTATATTCATTCGTTTTATTATGGATTTTAAGCTTCAAACATCATCATATTTGAATTATAAACGATTGTGTATTAAGTCAGTTAACTGCCGAATTCACGAAAAACGCGTATTTAAATTTAAAGTTTGGCCAGGAAACTCGCCCTTCAAATATTAATCGATTTAAATGACCCTCATCTTGTTAAAACTTTCAAACCTGGGACTTCGCATCTTGACAAAACCATCCAAACATGGGACTTCGCGAAGTCCCTGATTTGAAAGTTTTTGCCAAGATGAGGGTCATTTGAATCGATCGATATTTGAAGGACGAGTTTTCTGGCCAAATTCAAGTTTTTCCAAGAGTCCGTCATTTAACAATAATAATTAAAGAAAAACCAACCATGACATCGTATAGTCCCAACAAGGAGAAAATGAAACCATTCAACACAAAGGTGCCGTGTGGTGTAGTGGGATATTCCTCATACCAGTCTAAATGGTCCATGAACTTAGTCTTCACACCGCCATCACTGGAACTAATCTATGCATATGGATTATAATAAATATTATTATCCTTATTAGTGACCCATCGTCTCAAAACAGTAATATGTCGGAACGAACCAGATGCTTAAAAGCCGAATTAAATGTTCAAAAATATAAATTGTTGGCATTCGCACCCGAAAGTATGGTATCCATTCTCCTCAATAAAACGTACAAATACAAGTCTGATATTTCTGGCAATAAATTCATTTTTCAACATGTTAACCAACCCGACTTAATACCGTTTTGAGGCGAAGGGTCACAATTGTACAATTTTCAAATAAATAAATAATCAAGATCACGGTTAAAAACAAGAATTTAATTTGATGAAACAAAATCGTATGAGACATCGATCGGACAAGAGGGTAATATAATATACAGTTCATACACATAATAAATAGAGGTGTCTAAATGAGTCTCTCTCTATTTTTTTTAAAATTTCAAATGACACAAGTCGACTGTTAGGCAGCGCTCTTACACGATCCTTATACCGTGCATTCATTCATGCCTGAGTCGAATGTGGTAAATTGCGTAGAAGGACAAAACACTAAAACCAGGACTTAGCAGTCAGTGTCAGTGTCACCCATCCAATTACTGGCCATGGCCACCGTCTTTTTAACCGAACCCGGGACCTTCCGGGTCACACTGCAATGCCTTCACCACTCGGCCACTTCGCCGTCTTTTTACTTTGTAAACTGTACCGCTCAGCCATCTGCATTAATATAACATAAATTAAAAAAAAAATGATGCCCTTCCGCCACGACATCTTTAGATATCGTCGCTTATAGATAGAATGCGCTTGGCCAAGGAGTTCACAACATTGCCATCCGGAAGTATAATGGACCAACACACAAACTCTGTGTAACCATGAACTTTTATAGTCTGGTTAATACAGTTTAGTGAGAACAACTCACAAACGCGGATGGCAAAAACAATAACAAAGGCCCGAGTGACGTCATCCGCATACTATCTATACTAGGCATTCCACGAAGGAATATTATAGATACTTTATCAAACAAGCTGTTCGATGTCAACAGGAATCACCCATGTTGATCAAAGTGAGAAAATTGGGGGTTATTAATCTTGCCCAAGGAAAAACAAACAAACGAAAGTGCCTGAAGCGGGGCTCGAACCCGGGACCTTCCGGGTCACAGTGCAACTGCCTTAATCAGTCGGCCACTCTGCACCCCTAATATAACATTATATCATGGATAATATTCTACCTTGAAAAGATGTAGAGCCTTCACTGCTGTATCCAAGTAGAGTTGTCTCCCAGTAATGTTGAAGGCCCTAACAAGGGTTGACATGGCTTGACCTTGACCCATTGCTGAGTACCAGCCAGGGTCAAGGTGAATGGGACCGGTTTTTATCTCAAAGTCAGTTGGCCATCCCCCTTTAAAGTCTTGGTTAGAAACCTATTGTAAACAATAGTATAATAGTTGATTAAAATGTATAGAATTAAATAATCAAATAATATATTAAAAATATATATACACACACAAGTTCGGATAGAGGCCATAAGAATAATTTGAGTACCAGCCAGGGTCAAGGTGAATGGGACCGGTTTTTATTTCAAAGTTAGTTGGCCATCACCCTTTAAAGTCTTGGCTAGAAACCTATTGTAAACAATAGTATAATGAATGAATATGGCTGCGCAGTCTCTATGGACGCTTGAAGTAATCACCTATTGAGGTTTGTGCTGGAATATTTTCATATCGTCGGAGCACGTGTCCGATCAGTTTCCATCTTTGTTTCTTATAATATAGTATAATAGTTGGTTAAAATATATGGACTTAAATTAGATACTGTATTTAAAAAATGTACACACACAAGTTCGGACTAGAGGTCATAAGAATAATCTATCTCAATTTATAAAATTAATAGCCCTATATAAAGCGTCGCTATTAATTCTTAATTCTATATTTTTACATTTTTATGCATTAACATGTACATTCAAACTCGAAGTCATAGGGACAACATATTTCACTTTGTAATATATATATATATATATATATATATATATATATATATATATATATATTTATTGTATATAGACCATGAATTATATATATCATTGTATATATCGCCCTTGTAAAGTGCTTTGAGCACATTTAGTGGATACTGCGCTTTATTAAGCTTAATTTTAAAGCTCAATATTTTTTTTAATGATAATGATGATGATAATGATGATGAAGAAGATAAATTCACCTACCAACCAATCAGCAGCTTTGATTAAATGTTCCAAGTGATGCGAGGTCGATATGGTCAAATTGTCCAAATACCCCGAACCGACCAGTGTTATATTGGCGATGTGGTTGAAGGCTGTCGGAGACCGGATGCTGGATTTACTGAAAGCTGTAGAACCATTTACAATTATTGCAACATTGCAAACCGTTTCCAATAACTTTGAAGGACTATCTTAAAACGCAAAAAAGAAAAAAAAAACCCAAGAAGAAAACAAAAACAAAACAAAAACAGAAACAAACAAAATATAACAAAAAAAACAAAAAAAAAAAAAAAACAAAACAAAACAAAACAAA
>NC_088363.1:89054835-89059835 GCF_034508935.2 Berghia stephanieae
TATGTGTAAACTAAAACGTTTACGAGAAAATCGTGTGATAACAAGTCTCTCAATTGGTGGTATAAAGACAATAACAATAATCAGAGAGATGTCGCTTTCATTCACGTTATTGTTTATCAACAACCAACCATGCTTGTCCGAACACTTTTGAAGGTGTGTCACAAATTCTATATTTTGATTGGTCAAAAAATCTACTGGTGAATTTCTTAAACTTACAACGCTAATATTTGAAACTTCGTATATCTTATAATTTTAGTACTGCACTCACTTTTCGGGCTCCGATTCACCCAGGCATATCTAATATCTTTTTGAAACGATGGATCAAAAATGTACTTCACTATTACTACTATTTTCACTCGACTAAAGATAAACAATTGTCTAATGACGTATGGATTATAAGCTATTTCAGACAAAGTGTCGTTTTTATAATAATATAAACTATTCAATTTAAAGAAGGATTGATTCTGAGATCTTGTGTTACAACTTGAGTGAGTTTGACGATATATAAATAAGGCAAAAAAAAAATGAACCCGCCGCCATAACACTGGTGATATCTTCTTACTAACTGCCTCTTGAGACGAGATGAAATGCCAGTTCCCTCAATAGAATCTGTCACCATATCTCATAATAACAGCAGCAAAGGAACGCCCCCCTCCCCCACCTCTCCCCAACTCCCCGCAATCGTCAAGACCCCCATCCCTCCTCCTACACACAAAACAAAAAAAATTGAGCTCATGAAATATTAAAAAAAATGAATTCTAACACTTGTTTAGAAAAAAAATAAAAATAAAATTCTACTCCGATTCAGAGAACTTGAAAAACGAAACATCTTATTTCTGATAATTTTGGCATGGAATTTCTTTCTAGACAGGCAGGCTGCTGTCTCATTACAATAAAAATCTATTTTTCTCTTTGCGATGATTTTATTGAAAATATTCGGCGTTTTTTTATCCTCCACACATCATGGGACTTCCTTCTCCAGTTCATTAAATCGGAAATGATTAACCAGTTAACTGCCGTACTTTGGCAGACACGTATTTATAAATTCGGCCAGAAAACTCGTCATTCAAATATCGATCGATTTAAAAGACATGATCTTGGTAAGAAACTTTCAAACCTGGGACTTTATGAAATTCCAGGTCTGAGAGTTTTTGCCAAGATAAAGGTCATTTAAATCGATCGATATTTGAAGGACGAGTTTTCTGGCCAAATTTATAAATATGTGTCCTTTCAGAGTACGGAGTTAAACGTGTTTTTAATCATAATTTGCTTTCTCCAAAATGCAAAGGGCATAAATAATCTTTCGTTTTTCCTGATGCAAACATAATTACAATTTCTTTCCAACGTCTAATCGAATTAAAAATATTCATGATGTAATTTTGTTTTTAAAACGTTTTTTGTGCTTCATAACTGTGACAAAAGATAAATTATTAATATTTTAAAAATATATATGAGTATTTTGATGCTGCTGATGCTGCTGCTGCTGCTGCTGATAATGATGATGATGATGACGATAATGATGATGATGATGATGATGATGATGGTGGTGATGATAATAATAACATTCATGATGATGATGATGATGATGATGATGGTGGTGATGATAATAATAACATTCATGATGATGATGATCATCATCATCATCATCATATCATCATCTTCACCATCATTCTTCTCTGAAACCTCGAGTTAAACAATTTTTGACAAATGTGAGAGATGGGGTTGTCGTAATCGGTCGATTTAGATAAGGTTTGTCTGTTGCTTGTTTTCATATGTTTATCGGTGCTTCAAACACTATAGTAGTAGTAGTTTCTTCAGAGCCATGAGTAGGAGTTCATCGCGGATTCTATAGCGTTTCATGGTCTGATATATCTTGTAGAAAGTACTTTGTGGTGGACAGCGTCCTTTCAAAATGGTAGCTAGCAATTAATTGCTATTGTCAGTTTAATTCGTGATAATATCTTACTTCAAAGACCTTATTGCTCTGAAGGACTACTTTCAAACCTGTCTGATATTGTCTGAGCTTAGCAAGGATAGTTGAAATCGATTGTACGAGTGACCATATCTCCTAAATCTTAGAATTGGAATATTAGGTAGATAAATGTGCAACCGTTGAATAATTTGGAATGCCTTTACGCAATACAGATTTGATAAAAGACGATTGGATAATTCGATTGTATTGACAATGCAAGCAGTGGAGGAACTATTTTGTTTTCCATCTTTATTTGTAAAAATGATAGTAGAGCTGACGGTTTTATTATAATGGGTATTTCAATACCCCATACACATTCTTAAAACTGATTTGGATTATTGAGATGCGACTGCATTTCGCTAATTTTTATAGATCTACCCCTCACTCTTAAAAAGTACCGCGTAATGATATCAAGATTACAGTAAAAATTTGTGACGTCAGATAATCAAACGTTAAATTCTATTAAAATTAGATTGCAAAAAAGAACTTTCATTTAAGTATTTTTGTAAATGCCTTTTAGTCAGAGATTACGAAATCAGAATCGATTGTGGGTTAGAATAAAAGAGTTATTATACTTTTGCATTTTGGAATTCGAACTTTGTTCCTCGACCCGCACTTTACAAGCTCGTGCAGCGGTTGGGAAAATGTGCGATATTCCAAATAACAAGAGTCTAAGAATCGTATATTATCTATCAATCACCGTCTGAGGCTGTAACACATAAAACTTTGCTCCTCTGTTCTACGTTGTAATGATCAAAATTATTGAACACCCCGCCTGGGCTGTAGGGATTTTGAAGCTGGAAAAGATTTCCATAAGAATACTGGAACTGATACTTGACATATTCGTCACTTCCGGTCATTTCTCCATATACCTGATGAAAGTAAGTAGAGTATATTGTCAGGTCAAGATTAATCATAAGATTGAATATTCAAATATAAAAGTGACTGAAGAAAAGAATGGTAAGTACTAGAGGAACATAACAAAACCAGGCACATAGCACAGGAAGAGCTTAATCTTGGACCACCATACATACCGGAAGTCCGAAATAGGTCACATGAAGAAGAAATTAAATAGGAATTCAACGCTTGCCAAATCTATTCTAATTTCAGTCAATTTGACGCATCAGAAATTGTTAAAAGTAATCGATGACATGTACAATAATTTTATATTAGAAAAAAAAAGCGAAATAAATATTACAAAAGAAAAACCAACCAAAATCAAACCAAAATTAGAGCTCTTATATACTACAGGTAAATGTTCACAAAACGTGCTCAAAGCGCTCCAAAAGGGTGGCCTAGCCAACAACAACATTGACACATTACGAGACCGGACATAGATACGCCTGTAAAGGGCTATTTTAATTTTTTCTTCGACAGATTCATCGCTGTTCCAGTCAGGTACGCATTCTAAAACCTGAACGAGGTGAGAGAATGTGAGTAAAAAGTCTTATCCAAGTATTCAACTTTGTGCCGTCTTAATAAAGCGTGTCTCGAGCCAGAGACCCACCGGTCCGAGAGTGACCTGACACTAGAAAAAAAAAATGTATTAAAAACGAATATGTGCATAGATAATTTTATTCAACTAACCCTCTAAGACTGGCAGTTTGACGTCATATTTTAGGTTTGTGTAGCGTCTAGTGAGATCACAAAGCCACACAAACACTAATGGTCATTGGTTTTAATTGAACTTAGATGCAGTGAGTCGATCGTGGAAATGATCCGTGGAAAAACAATTATCAAATGCACGAAACATTACCAACTAGTGCAGTCAGTGACATGCCCTTAGAACAAAAATAGCTTTTAATCAATTAATTTTGTCAGGATATTTGTCTATTTTAATGACAAGGACAAGGGCAAAGGTATAGATACATGGACTTTAGAAACAAGAAAAATATAAACTTAACTTCCTTCATACATTTTATGTTTGTAATTATTTTCCTGTGACACGTCATTCATTACTTTTTAAACGTTGAACTTCAAAATGAGGACCAATACACTCTATTAACTCACTCAATCCTAAAGACTTTTGCTACTTTTCAAAATTGGAAAAAAATGTATCAAAAACGAATATGTGCATAGATAATTTTATTCAATTAACATTAACATACAAAAACTAAAAACATTAGCTTTGATACTACGCCTATAATTTGTCTCAGAAAAAATGTAATAATAAATAGACACGGGGTAAAAGTAATCTGGGTAAACTACGAATATAGTCGGTGTCAGGGTTGAGTGTGTTAAAGTTTACCCTACTATATCAATCAAGAAACCCAAAAAACAAACAAACGAAAATAAAAAAAAAAAAAAACCCAAAAACCCCCCCCCAAAAACAGCACAGACTTTACATACACTCTTTATTGTTATTGTTATTAAAAATTTTACTTTTATGTGGTCGTATTCGACTTCCGATTTAGACCAAAATAGTGAATATATTTTTTTGGCAATATAGATTCAGATGTCTCAGAGATGCTGCCATTGCTTGACTTTTAACGAGGCAAAAATTGTCTGAATGATTAATTAGTACCTTTCCCCACACCCCCCCCCCCCAAACCCCCAAAAAATAAAACCTCAAACAATCAAACACTACACCCCCCCCCCCCCCAAAAAAAAAATACAAAAACAACCCCCCCCAAAAAAAAAACCCCAAAAAACAAAAAAAAACAACAACCCCCCCCCCAAAAAAAAAACCCAACAAAACAACCCAACCCCCCCCCCCCAAAAAAAAAAAAACCCAACAAAACAACAAGATACAAAACAACAACAACGAAAGCAAAACAATTCATACCACTGTAGTTTATTATGTTTATCTATGTGAAAATGTAAATCTAGGCATGGCATAATGATCTCTCCTGACTGCGTGGCTAATACAGTGTAAAATAGCTTTTATTTTCACAAGAATTGCATTGCTCTGAAATAATTATGGCAAAATCGATGTTAAAATCCTTTCATTTGAAAACTGGGACTGTGATCTTGACTGGTGAAAACAAAACTGGTTATAACAAATGTCATACGCTGTGTCTTTTGTAAA
>NC_088363.1:89064835-89069835 GCF_034508935.2 Berghia stephanieae
AAAACGATTTCGCGTTTTGAAATAGAATGAATGTTTTGTTTATGATTAGATATATTTTTTAAAAAGGTTATAATATCGCGTTTGGTTGTGATTTCTTAATGTTAATTTAGATTCCATGAAAAAAAACAACAAAATAACAGGACATCGATTATCCTATTTTTCAATCTTCCTTATTCCATAACGGTCATTATCATTATAAACCAGGTTTAAAAAGATAATAAATGGAACATTTTTTTGGGTATATTTGAATGAAAGTACAGTTTTTTTTTTTGAATGTTTACACGATAGGAATGAATGAATTTTGTTGTTGTCCATTTCAAAATTTTCCAATCTTAAAAAGCTTGTATCTCAACTAAAACTCTCTTAGTGGTTCTATAGCATAAATTAGGATTTTTCATATTCTGCAACATATGTAATTTTCATGCATTCAACCTTAATTTGCACAATTCAAGGTTTTTTTATGACCCAACTTCTCCTAGTAGATACTATTTAATGAAATAAACTTTCGAGAATCATGTCGGACAAAGCCAAAATTACGATCTATGTCAATATTTACCCCTTTTACCGATGACGTCATAGCTCAGCTACCAAAAGGGGGACAGTGTTAAAACTTATATCAATCAAAACTTGAATACATTCTACACATATGGCAACAATCGTTTGATGAAATCTTACATAGCTCTCGGGTTATTCAAACTTGTAATGTGTCAATACTTTATAAAACAAACACACTCTATTGGAATAAGAAATGAAGTGAGTATGAAAGTGCCAGAAGACAACAGAGAATAAAAACTTCGCGGCCGCGATGGGAAACTCGAACCCGCGACCTTACTGGTACGACAACTCCGCCTGGCCGGGGAGATCGTGACTCTACCGTATGAGCTATCGGAGCTATCCAAGCTCATACGGTAGAGTCACAATCTCCCCGGCCAGGCGGAGTCGTCGTAACAGTAAGGTCGCGGGTTCGACCCCCCCCTCCCCAATCGCCGCCGCGATGTTTTTATTCTCTGTTGTCTTCTGGTACTTTTATACTCACTTCATTACTTGTTATTATCAACATAAGTGCCTGCTCCACTCACTTTACTGTATAAGAATTTACATACTGCTCAAGACCACGATTATTATAATCAAAAGATCACGATAGAAGGTTAGACTAATTTTTAAAAAATATAATCCGTGGTTAACAGACTATTTTAAGATCGGGCTTTCTTAACCAATCGTTTGAAATAAGTTGTCAGTGATTTTTTTGAAAAAGAAAAACGATCCCAAAAGAGAAAATTTAGATTCGGCATTAAGTCATGTCTTGAGATGTCTTTTATAAAGCGAGATAAAAGCAATATTTAGGTCTAGTCCTTCCTTAGGGAGTCATTAAGCTATAGAGTCGGAGTTGAAATATTCCCAATTATAAGACAAATATGTATATATCTCGGCCATAAAAACTTGTATAGTAAAAGGCAAGATCAACATATAGAGTTATCTTTCAGCGAGACAGCTCTTTCTCTAAAAATACGAATTAATAATCATATTCGTACAGGATAAAGAGAAATGTAAAGACCTCTTATTAAAACTATTATATTTTCGAGCACAAACCCGTCTTGGTTAAAACAAATGTTGAACGTGGGTGAACAGCAAAGTACGATATTAAGCTTACAAAATGCCATTGGTTTCCTGAGTCACGAATATTGCCCCCGAGTTGGTAGATTAGTAGATAATGCTTAAAGGAAATATTAACCTAAGCTCAAATAATGAGGGGTTTATAAGAAATATACAGGGTGTCCCTACATGAAGTATTTCACTATATATTTTTAATTTTTCATTTCTGCTATAGATTGTGGAGATTTGGCTGAAAAATACTTTCAGAGGTCACGTGTTGTTAAAGTACGATTCTTTACATCCCAATTGAATAAGATTCGTTGTTTAAAAGAGGAATTCGTACTCTTACCATGTACCCAGACTTTATGGACACCCTGTAGATGGAACGAAATTGATGTCACTCAGTTCTTTGTTATTATTTTAAGACAGCCATTTTGGTGATTACTCTTCAATAAATTATATGATTTAGACTTTATGTTCAAGTTACACACAGTTTTCTCTGGCGGACGTTACATCCGGCTGGCGGATGTGAGTATTTTACCTGAGCGCATAGCATCAATAGGAACATACTAACCTCAAAGAATGGATTAATGAACGACACGGGCATGTAAACTTCCTCTCCTCTTTTCACGCATGTGACGTCGTTCCCAGTTGGAACAGAGCATTTGATGACATCGATTCCAGCAGTTCCTGGGCTATAAGTAGTAGGTCTACCTGGAATAACCGTTCTGCCATCAGTTCCTGGGCTATAAGTAGTAGGTCTACCTGGAATAACCGTTCTGCCATCAGGCTGGGTTCCTTTTCGGCGGTTGTTACCATCTTCAAAAATGCTAATTATTGTGTTGCAGGGCTTGCAATTTGGACAGGTAACCATAGAGGGGGATTGTGTGTGGACTTGGATCATGTCAAACGCTACATCTTGACTGTCCTGTGACCTAAATAACAAATTGAAAAAAATCCTTTATTTTCATCTTCCTAAACTTGAAACTTAAACTTGAGCTTAAATATAACGCAATATCCACTAAACGTGCATAAAGCGCTTTACAAAGGGTCCTAGCCAACAGCAACATTTAGCATTTAGAACGAGTCTTGACGCCCATTAGGCGATATTACATTTCTTTTTCGGACAGAGACAAAGCTGTTAACGACCAGGTACTTATTTTAACCTGAGTACGGTGAGAGAATGTGAGTAAAGAGTCTTTTCCAAGGACTCAACTATGCGTCGAGCGAGGCTCGAACCCGGGACCTTCCGATCCGAAAGCGAGTGTCATACCACAAGACCACATATTATCCTCAGGGGAAAGGCCAAGGTAGCTCAAGCGTCAGCCCGATGTACAGCGCCGCAAAATGAGCAACAGGGCGGGCTAAATTTCTTGCTCAAGAAATAAAAAACAAGATGCGCACTGCGGGGCTTGAACTCGGGTCTCGTCTCCACCTCTCCATGAAATGCCTCATCCACTTGACCCTCTCACTTCTGTACTGTAAATCATAGAGAGTAGTTTTGGAATACTCGAAGTACGATTCTGACCGAATGACAGTGAAGTACATTAAAATTACTTTAATATTTTTTTTCATCCTTGAAAGAAAAACAAAGATTCTTCTCCGTAAGGACAGTCCCCCTTAACTCATTCAATCCTAGAGATTTATTCTACTTTTCAAAATTGAAAAACATATATTAAAATATAAGCATGTACATAGATAGTTTTAGTCAACTTTCATTAACTTGCAAAAACAAAAATTATTAGGTTTGATAGTACGATTTGTCTCGGAAAAATGTAATAAATAGGCATGGGGTAAAAGTATCCCGGATAAACTACCGTAGACTACGGATATAGTCGGTGTTAGGGTTGAGTGAGTTAATGATGGCGAGGTGACTTACTTATAACCGCACAGAGCGGTAAAAATAATAATAATAGTGATGCTTTTGTTCTTAAGTTTCCTACCAAAATTTTATCACTTTGTGAAAAATTGGCCTGGATCAATTTTTGTTATTTTCACGAAGAAAAAACTCTTAAACTAAAATTGCATTTTAAAGTTAAAACATCAACAAGAAAATATGAAGGAGGTACAATCAAACACAATAACCCGACGTCCTACTTATGTGCATGTAGAAACAACCACATTTAAAAACAACGAAGAGAGACTGAAATAATAAAAAAAGGAATAAAGAAAAAACAAACCAAACCCACACAAACAAATAAATCATCATAAATCAAAACGCTTATAATCATCATGATTATTATTCATAACAAATTTAAAAGTCAAATTGCTAGAGAGAAATCATTCCATCATTGGTAAATATTAGGCTATGAGAAATCGTGATTCGAAATCGGTCAAGACTATCAGGCTTTGGAATTCCTATATGTGTAATGAGTTTTAAATTAACTTCCCGGTCTCACTATTCTATCATGTAGTAACATCGTCCGACCCATCCCTTTTACAATCCCAGCCATAATAAACAAATCAAGAGAAAACCAAAAAGAAAACACAAAAAAAAAAAAAAAAAAAAAAAAAAAAAAAAAAAAAAAAAAACAAAAAAAAAAAACAAAACAAAATAAAATGAAAAACAAACAAAGCTTAAAAAAAATTAAGCTTTTATATAGCGCAATATCCACTAAACGTGCTCAAAGCGCTTGACAAGGGGTCCCTGACCAACAGCAACACTTAACATGTAGGACGTGGCATGACGCTTGTTAGGCGATATTACACTTCTTTTCGGACCTAGACAACGCTGTTAATCATTCCTACTTTAAAATGTATATATTATACTTTGATAGAGATAATCTTTCTCATTGATTTTGAAGATTAAGAATGTTCTACACAACTCTTCAACGAAAGACAGCAAGACGGAAATTATATGCTCTGCTTTTAAATGAGATATAATATTATATTCTTTACATTCATGGTTCTGAGTAAAACACTAGTCCAGTTATGCAGGGCGGAATGATATTAGGTACTACGATTTATATTAATGACATTTAATACGAACCTAATTTTTTTCTTATAAAATTTGGGTATTGAACGAAGGATTTCAAAAGTTGTGTGCCTTTGTTTACACGGCGATCGTTTTAAGTTTTCTGTTCTCTCATCTTCAAGGAAATTGGATTTTGATGAGTAGGAATTCACCAAAGGTTATGGGAATTGAAGTTATTCTGAATGTGATCATAATATTATTATAACATGCACAGCTCTAAGTGAAATTTGTTTTAGCATGTTTTTTTTCATCCTTCCAATAATTGATAATTCTAGTATTACTGGATTGTTAAAAATACACAGCGGTCCTCATTAAGATTAAATGACATTTGGTTCGAACTTAATGAGATTTAGTTCTTTTAACCCTCTCCTTGCCGGCCATTTTCAGTATTTTCCCCAAAATTTCACACCAATCAAACACAAACATAGTTTTT
>NC_088363.1:89077335-89092335 GCF_034508935.2 Berghia stephanieae
CGGACGGCCAGCCACTCCATTCCTCACATTATATATATATATATATATATATATATATATATATATATATATATATATATATATATATATATATATATAAAGATTTTTATCTTTCGGGACTTTGTGGATATAGGATTAATTTTTATTTCTACCATCAAGACGCTGGAGCTTTTGCCTTTGCCAGTTCGATCACTGTAGAGAGGATCAAGCCTGAGCCCGTCGGAGGAATAATACAACCCTTCTCAACTGGAAGTGGAACCCCACAAGTCTACCTGCATTATGTTATAGTACCATAAGATACGTAATGTCTTCATACTTCTATTTGTAACTGTAATCACCATTATTAATCTCATTTAATTAAATTTCATCTTTCTTTTTATTTCATCTTAAACAACTCGTGTTAGTTCTTCATTTTAAAGTAACTAGAAAATTCAGGGGGCCTTATTTTTTACATCTTTATTTTATGAATAGTCGAGTAGCTATTAATACTCATTTTAGACCACGACAGAGCTCAAGATTCATAAAAAGGATATGTTTTATATAGCGCGATATCCTCTATATGTGCTCAAATCGCTTTACAATGGGTCCCCTGCCAACAGCAACACTTAACATGTAGAAGAGACATGACGCCTGTTAGGCGACAATACAATTTTTTGGGACAAAGATAACGCTGTTAACGGCCAGGTAACGGTTTTACACCTGAGTACGGTGAGAGAATGTGAGTAAAGAGCCTTTTTTAACGACTCAACTATGCACCGCTCGGTCGGGACTGGAACCCCGAATCTTCCGATCCGAATGCGAGTGTTATACCACTAAACCACATCGCCGCATATTCTTAATATCATCATACCCATCCAATAACCCTCATTTATTATTTTCCTATCAAAATGTAATCTTTTCCCCCCAATGACCGTTTCTGGAATTTAACGACATGACGCTAGGAATTATCATTATAGTCAAGATTTCATTAAGAGTCAAATCCTTTTAAAAAAAAGTAAAACTCTAGAAAAACACGCCAGAAAACTCGTCCTTCAAATATCGATCGACCTAACCCTCTCCTTACCACCTATGGGAAAATCGTCACATTCGTTTCAATACATCCAACATTTCTCTAATTCAAATTTCTCTTGTACATAATAAAATCTAATGAAAATGAACAGTGTGTTGTAGAGCATCTTTTGCTAATGAAATTATTTATCGCAAGAACTTAATTGTGCTTTTGTGTTTTAGTGATAAAAAAAAATATTTTTGTATTAGTTGGGTGTGACGTTTTGGGGAAAATCCTGAAAATGGCTGGTAAGGAGAGAAAGTTAAACGACCCCCATCCTGCCATAAACTATTGCTAGGCCGGCCACAGGTTTCAGAGTTTTTGCCAAGATGAAGGTCATTTAAATCGATCGATATTTGAAGGAAGAGTTTTCTGGCCAAATTTTTTAAGTACGTATCTTTCCAGATTACACAGTTAACTCTCTCCTTACCAGCCATTTTCAGGATTTTCCCCAAAACGTTACACCCAACTAACACAAAATATATTTTTTATCACTCAAACACGATAGCAGTAAGTTCCTCCGATGCATGATTTCTTCAGCAAAACATGGTCTACAACACACCGTTCATTTTCTTTAAATTTTATGATGTACAAAAGAAATCTGAATAAGAAAAATGTTGTTTGTATCGTAACGAATGTGACGATTTCGTATAGTTGGTAAGGAGGGGGTTAACTGGTTAGTATGATTTTAGACGATATCGGATTATCTCTGACCACGAAGCTCAAGTTTCCCCCCGGTGGTATACGAATTATCTAGGTAAAAATTGTATAATAAAGACAGTGTGACCAGGCTGAATATTGATATTATTTCTATTGTGGAAGCCACGGGTAGTAATCAACAAGATCATAGTGTCAGATAACGTCACGCTGAGCAATATCATCAAATTGACTAAACCATATTATATAGGTGATGTTTTTTTGTTTTTAGGGGTTTTACGGCGCTGGCAACACATTTAGGTCATATCAGCGCCAGTAAAAAGGAAGAAAATGGGATAGTAAAAAGTTCTAGAATTACAATAAAAGCATCCAAGAATAAGGCAGACAAAGGGGAATTGGTTCAAATAGGGAACAGATGTAGATTCCAAGAGCACACCATCAGTGTACTTAGTTTGAGATCACTAAATGTCTCATCCAGACATAAGCACAGGTCCCCGCCATGAGGAACACACTCAATTGTTTACAAATCATACATATGTAAAAGTAAAAATAATACAGTACATAACAGAGAGACGATTTACAAGGAAAAAAATATCATCTCCCAAAACTAACTACACAATTGACTGTTTCCCTCTCAGTCAGGGTATCCGGCCAGGCCAGGACAAAACCAAGTAATCCCATTCCAAGATTCCAAGACAAAGACAGAAAGCATGTTGGAAAACAGATATTGGAGGAGAGAAGACACAGTATGTACCTCCCTGCCCTCTATGGGAGGTCAGGAACCCCACCCAGGTATATAGGGGGAAAATTCCACTTAGTGTTTGTCGTTTCATGGCGTGTAAAGCACTTTTCTGTTATTTTTCAGAGTTGCGAAAAGAAAGATGGTACACTATACACTGTGCGGCTATGTGCCTAGTGCTGTGGCACTCGCCTTCGGATCGGAAGGTCCAGGGTTCGAGTCCCGGTTTGAGCGGCTTATAGTTGAAAAGGCTCTTAACTCACATTCAATCACCGTACTCAAGTGTAAAATGAGTGCCTGGACGTCAACAACGTTGTATCTGTCGGAAAAAATTGTAATAACGTCATGTCTCCTCGTTCTACATGTTAAGTGTTGCTATTGATTAGGGAACTTTTGTAAAGACTTTGAGAACGTTTTGTGGATATTGCGCTATATAAAAGCTCACGTTTATTCAAAGGTCTGTGCCAATAACACCGCATGTTTCAGGCGCTCGAGAAAAAGAAGCACGGATGGGGATTGTTCTAAGTAGATCCCAACATAATTGGATTCAATAGTCTGATGTCACGTCGCCCAGCAACGGCGGCCATCGTGGTTCTAAACAAAGACAATCGGTACTTTTTATTCTTCATGCTGGCTAGAACTTTTCATATGTCTTGTGATCAGAATGTATAAAAGTCAAAACATGATCATCCTCTGGATACACTTTTATGCTCGTCGGAGAAATATTTCATAAGGGCATCCGCCATTGTTTCGATAGTTTAGAGCCAGTTACTAGGTTACCATGAGTCATTACGAGGGAAGTGACGACATGACTATTGAAGCGTATTTACTTTGGCTCGTTTGTGCCACTAAACGTTTTCTAACGTGGGGTTCTCACCAAATGGGATAGTTCCTAATAATAATAATAATAATAATAATAATAATAATAATAATAATAATAATAATAATCATAAAAATAATAATAATAATAATAATAATAATAATAATAATATAATAATAATAATAATAATAATGATAATAATAATAATAATAATCATAATAATAATAATAATAATAATAATAATAATAATAATAATAATAATAATGATAATAATAATAATAATAATAATAATCATAATAATAATAATAATAATAATAATAATAATAATAATAATAATAAATAATAATAATAATAATGATAATGAAAAATGATATAATAATAATAATAATAATAATAATAATAATAATAATAATAATAATAATAATAATAATAATAATAATAATATAATAATAATAATAATAATAAATAATAATAATAATAATAATAATAATAATAATAATAATAAATAATAATAATAATAATGATAATAATAATAATGATAATAATAATAATAATAATATAATAATAATAATAATAATCATAATAATAATAATAATAATAATAATAATAATAATAATAATAATAATAATCATAATAATAATAATAATAATCATAATAATAATAATAATAATCATAATAATAATAATAATAATCATAATAATAATAATAATAATAATAATAATAATAATAATAATAATAATAATATAATAATAATAATAATAATCATAATATATAATAATAATAATATCATAATAAATAATAATAATAATAATAATAATAATAATAATAATAATAATAATAATAAATAAATAATAATAATAATAATAATAATAATAATAATAATAATAATAATATACTAAATAGAATATTAATTCATTATTAGATTTATCTTGGACACACACACTCCATCGCATCCAATTATTTCTCCTCAAAATGCGGTTCATCTATCAGGGCCAATATCAAACAAAACAAAAGTTACCTTTCTTCCAGAAGGAGAGAACTTCATCAAGACAGGACATCCGGTATGAGAGACAGTTGACCCAAACAGTTGCCGTCATTCACCTAAAAGAGACGTTTAAAAAATTATGCCTTTTGCGCCACGATATCATAAGATATCGCGCCTAGGCATTCCACGAAGGAATATAGATAACTCATCAAACAAGATGTCTGATGTCAACAGGAATCACCCATGTTGTCCAAGTGAGCAAATTGGGGGTTAATAATCTTGCTCAAGGAAAAAAAAACGAAAGTGCCTGAAGCGGGGCTTGAACCCGGGTCATCCCGATCACAGTGCAATGCCTTAACCACTCGGCCACTTCGCCCCCCCCCCCCAAAGAGACGTTTGTATAATGATATATTCATAAAGGATGTTTGGGTTTCTGATAAAAAAATATTGAGCTTTTATATAACACAATATCCAATAAAAGTGCTCAAAGCGCCTCTCAAGGGGTCCACAGCCAACATCAACAGTTGCCATGTAGGACGAGACATGACGCCCGTTAGGCAATATTACAAATTAATAATTCGACAGAGACCAGTAGTATATTCTTGAAAAGTCGGGGAATTCCATTTGATTTTCGTGTTTTTTTTAGTAATTGCATGCTTTAATATATATATTTATTGTTTCGTAAAGCAAATTTTCTCATCTCAATCAGTGAGCATTTGCATCCCTAAATCGATAGGTATCGGCTATAGGTGTAGTCGAGCTTTTTTTCTGAATCATCTATCCATTCAGAATTGGGCTGCTTGATTTATTAGAACTGGATGAAAGTTCTTTGCGATACACAAGCGTCATGTCCAGAGAACAACAAGCAACTACCATTGTCAGTTAAATGCATCAGAAACAGAAAGAAATTCTTTCTCTATGGCCTTAAGTTTTGAAGCAGTGCAAATATTTTTCACCGTCAACCTTTCATGGGTTAATGACATTTTGACTGAAATTACAATAAAGAATAACACAACAAGTTTTGTTCAGTTTTAGTTTATTTCTAATATTATATGAAAACAGCGGGGAGTCGATTATTAAGATTACATTTGAAATACAAGTACACCAAAACAAGTCATTTCATATCCTTGGCATTGACCCTGTTACAGCGAGATTTGTGTAGCGATAATTCGTTTCATTATTCATAAAATGATTATAACATCTGACCAAACTATTTTCACCAAAGAAGTACTAACAGCAGTGAAACTCAGAATCAATGGAGACCTGAGTCGCACCTGTTGCAATTTCTTGGTAAAAACGGTTAGATAATATGATATAATTACTAGTTAGAGAGTGAAATCGAAGACCGCCAATAAAGACTCAATATGACCCATTTCTGTTTATTTAACAGACAAATAAGTTTGTTAAATTTTTGATGTGTATTTTAAACCATTGACGATTGTGTTGGCGTCAAGGTTTTTTAAAAATTCTGTCTTAAAATATTTAAAGACCCTTGCGATACTTTGTAAAATCAACGCCGAAAGATGACAGAATGTAACAATATAAACGACAGTCAAGTAGATATAGATACTTAACACAGGCGTTAACGTCCACAACACTCTCGGATCTTAGAAGTCTCACAATCTAGACAATAAATGGAACTATTTAACAAAACTGAGTTTTAGTCCCTTGCGATACTTTGTAAAATCAACGCCGAAAGATGACAGAATGTAACAATATAAACGACAGTCATGTAGATATAGATACTTAACACAGGCGTTAACGTCCACAACACTCTCGGATCTTAGAAGTCTCACAATCTAGACAATAAATGGAACTATTTAACAAAACTGAGTTTTAGTTTATGGGCGATTGATTCCGAGGGTTTTCAGGCACAAACGAGCCTTATAAAAAAAGGAAAAATGGACACACACAAACACACACACACACACACACACAAACACACACACACACATACACCGCAAGACAAAAAAAATAAAAGATGAATCTAGCACTGTGCTGACAATATTCTTGGAGTCTCAGTTTCTTTGAAGAAGAGACACAGACGAGTTGACGACGAAACAGAATTTTAGCTGCAAACTTCCCGTGGGCCCACTATGAAATCAAACAAAGATATTCGCCCAAAAAGACATGGCACTTAATGTGTAAATGAAGCTGATTTAGAGAGATTGTTTACAAGAAAAAAACCCAATCTTTTAGAGCGACAAACGTGTCTACATTTGGCTATCCTTCACACCAAAGAAGTCATTTCATTTCTGAAAAAGGACAAGATGTCATACTGTGCCAAACGATACAGAGATATAGAAGGGCCCTTGTACTAATACGTACCTACCCCACAAACCACCTTTGGTTCAAGGAAATAGCAATAGCCGTGCAAATGACGAACGAAATGTTTGTTTTCCATTGAAAACGTTCCCTTCATAGTATTTCGTTGCACTAATTAGACCCCAACTTTGTCAAAACGTATTAAACCTTAAATTTGCCTTATTTTCATGGCTTTTACGCTAGTGGCATTTTAGTTCATTTCAGCGCGTTAAAAGGAAGATAAAGAAACAAAAATTAAAGGATAACAGATTTACATTTCCAAGTATCCTAGAGGAAAATAGACAAATTTGGGTATTTCAAACAGAGAATAGATGGAGACCCAAGAACAATCCACCCTTGTGTTTAGTCTGAATTCACCTCAAAGTCTCACAGAGACACCAACACTGGATCCCGCCACGAAATGGAACATTCAAATCGCTACAAAGTGAATGTACATATATATATATATATATATATATATATATATATATATATATATATATATACATATACATACATTATATATATATATATATATATATATATATATATATATATATATATAATTATATAATAAGGGAAGGAAACGTTTCATGGACTTGATGGAAAGTTTAAGTCCTGACAGTTCAAAGATGTCAATATTATATTCCTGAAATCTATTCTTGTTTTGGAAAGAATTTCATAGAAAGAAATTTTAAAATTCAATGGCAATTTTAATCAAACCTATGGCAGGACGAGAGACGCATGCGCACAACCAACATGACGTTCTCTCTCTGATAACTTTTCCGCCAGTGACGTCACAGACTATGGGTGACGTCCAATCAAGGGACGCTACTCTTGCGCTAATCTCATTCCCTATATGACGGATTGGGCGTTGCGCATACAGAGACAGGCCTGGACTCTTGAGTATTAAAACGTTAACAAAATTTTATTAAGATTCAATCGCCAGCAAAAAATAATTACACCCACTTCCCAAACAAAAGAAAAAGAAGAAAAAAAGGAAAACTATACAAACATATAAAGAGAGTATTCCCCTGAATAGAAAATGACTGAGCAACTTGAGTTCTTTTCAAATCCAGATAAAAATAACATTAATTATATATTGATATGCTACATTAGTTACAAATTGTTTACAAATTGTCTTCTTCTGTCTCATTATGAAGTGAGCAGAGACATAAGCATAGAGTACTTAGGACACAATGCCGAAATGAAAATTAATGATTTGAGAGTTCGTTATGCATGGACATTCCATCTTTTGACTGGCCTATATCACTATCGCTTGACAATAACAAAAGTAAAGATACGAATAGGATCTAGTCTAGGCATAAACATGAAACTTGGCATCGTTTCCTCACCAGGTTTGTGGTCAGTATGGTCTCAATTAAACGTACAAAGTCAATCAGGAATTTCGGTAATCCCAGAACAATTGGATTCAATAGTCTGACGTCACGTCCGCCCAGCAACGAGCAGCTTGGTTATAAACAAAGAAAATCGTACTTTTGATTCTTCATGCTGGCGAGAACATTTTCCCATGTCATGTGATCAGAATGTACAAAAGTCAAAACATGATCAGATCTATAATGTTTTTCTCCTCTGGATACACTTTCATGCTCGTAGGAGAAATGTTTCATAAAGGTGTCCGCCATTGTTCCGATAGTTTAGAACCAGTTACTAAGTTACTATGCGTCATTACGAGGGAAGTGACGTCACGACTGTTGAAGCCTATTAATCGTACACAGTTATTAATCATGAATTTAGGTAATCCTAGAACAATTGAGAATCCTGATATTTACTTAAGTTAGAACTTTTCCCAAAAGCTTCAAATTAAGTAAAGGTAGCATTGTCTTATTCCTTACATTTCATAAAAATACACTGAGAGCTTACCACATGCATACATATACATAATCATATACTTATCGTAAAATTGGGAACATTTTGAGACGTGTTCACACATATCCAAACACTCACACACCCACACATACACACAAACACATACGGCTTCCCAAATGAAGTGACAACACAAGGGAATAAGACGGAAAAGTTGTCACACCTTGTACTCTTCCGATTCCAAAATCATGTGAAGCGTGCATGTAACCAGTCCTTTGGAGGACTAATTGTGACCCTTCGTCTCAAAACGGTATTAAATCGGGTTGGTTAAGATGTTGAAAATTGAATTTATAACCAGAACTATCAGACTTGTGTTGAGTTTGTATGTTTTATTGAGGAGAATGGATACCATTTTTTAGGTTGCTAATGCCAACAATTTATATTTTTGATCAGTTTAACATTTAATTCGGCTTTTAAGCATCTGGTTCGTTCCGACATAGTACCGTTTTGAGACGATGGGTCACTATTAAGGAATAGGTTATAATATTGTGAGTCATAAGATGGCATAACTTTTCGTAACAGAATGTAAAGGTAGATTTTTAGGATTACGGGAGGTAAAAGAGCGAGGATAGATGATCTTTATTGATGACCAGCTTAATATTTAGACTAGAAAATAAGAAGCCTTGAAACCAGAAGATCAATTATACAAGGTATGTAGCCAGGCCTCCGGCAGAGTACTTTTACACTTCCAAAGAGATTAGAACCAGATTTTAGACATCGCAAATGTGCTCCCTTTTACACATATTATTATAATTACGTAAACGATGTACGTGTGTAATGCTTTTACTTGATACGGCTGCCAAGGTACGAATATTATTATTAAAATATTGTGGTCTTGGGCTCCAAACTGAGTGCATTCATTTTCGAGTCAGGTTACTCCTAGTTAGTTTGACCTGTCCTCTAAGTGGGTCTCTTTTATATCATAGCAAATTGAGTGTACCCTCTTCGGTTTCAGTTGCTGAACTGAACACGAACCGAACGAGAACGTTTTATCTCGGAATTAAATTTTATCTGTTTTTCTACGTGGAGGAGAAGCCTTCACCAAGATTTGATCGTCTCCAATCTTACCTGGAGTGAGGCAAAGGTCTGTGCCAAGGACAGAAGAAGATGGAAGAGTGGTGTTGAGGCCCTATGCTCCGCCAGGAGCCAAGAGGCATAAGTCAAAGTTAAGTCTACGGGGCAAACGGAAACGAAAATGAATGCTCTCAGTATACAGTTTTACCCCAAGACGATACCAATCCCGACCTGTCAGTCAAATCAATTGACCTTTCATGTTGTGAGCATTTATCACAATTTTAAAAAATAACAAAATAACGCACGGATTTGCAATAAAGCTGCACAACACCATGTCTTTTAAACACGGTGTCAAACTCATGTTTAAACAACTGGCGTGCTGATTATTTGGACACCAATCAATGGCTTATATCAACATGTACATGATATTTGAACATTTGATGAGAAATATAGGGTATGGGGTTGCCAGTGTGACCGCTCGCCGATCTCTCTCTCCCGGCCAGGCTGAGGGTGCCGTGTCAAATCGTAACCATCGTTAAGTTATAGCCTGACACTGAGACACAAAAGGACTGGCTTTTGACATCATTATAATTTGGTTTTTTGCACCGCCTAGTGAGTTGTCCTTAGTGGTGCTCATGGAAACAAGTGGTCCCATTGGTTGAACTATTAAATACAACTCACAATTTTTTTTCTTTTACGGCCAAAGACTGGCATTTTGACGTCATTTTTTTGGTCAGTGTCGGGCTATAAGTTCACGATGGCTACGTCAAATGGATCCTGAGTTTGGCACTGACCCCGTGATTTTTATTCTCTGTTTTCATCTGGCACTTATTCACCTCCATACCCAACATTTCTTATCATTATCGATACAAGTGCTCGATCCACATTTTTCCTCAATATTATTTGAACATTTGTGCACTGATGGTATATATATATAACCATATGTTTTTGTTTTTAAGGGTTTTACGGCGCTTGCAACACATTAAGGTCATATCAGCGCCAGTAAAAAGGAAGAAAATGGGATAGTAAAAGGTTCTAGAATTACAATTAAAGCACCCAAGAAAAAGTAAGATAAAGGGGAACTAGGAACAAATAGGGATCAGATGTAGATTCCAAGAGCTTACCACCAATGTACTTAGTTTGAGATCACCTATAAGTCTCATCTGGACACAAGCACAAAATCCAACAAAGAGGAACACACTCAAATGCTTACACTATACATTAAAAATGACAAATATAATAATACATAACAGAGAGATGATTTACAAGGAAAAAAATATCATCTCCCAAAACAATAACTATGCATTTGACTGTTTCCCTCCCAGCCAGGACTCCAACCAGGGCCAGGACAAAACCAAGTAACCTCATTCCAAGACAAGGACAGAAAGCATGTTGGAAAAATGATATAAGGGATAGAAGACACAGTGTGTACCTCCCTGCCCACTATGGGAGGTCAGGATCCCCACCCAGTATATAACCATAAAACATCCATCCATTCATTCATCCATTAATTGAAATCATATAGGTAGATACTTTGTTTTGTAACTCGCTGTAATGAAAAAAAAAACAACAGAAAATTACAAAATTGACAAATTTCCTTATCACGGCATCATGGTTATGTACATACTTTGAATTTGATATCTATAATACAACAAATATATTATAACAAAAAAATCATAAGAATCCATCTCTCTCTCTCTCTCTCTCTCTCTCTCACCCTCTCTCTAACCCCTCCCTATCTCTCCCTATCTCTCCCTATCTCTCTTTCTCTCTCTCTCTCTCTCTCTCTCTCTCTCTCTCTCTCTCTCTCTCTACTCCCCTAACAGTCTACTCTATCAAATTCTATCTTTCTGCCTATTCTTCCGATCTCTCTCTCTCTCTCTCTCTCTCTCTCTCTCTCTCTCTCTCTCTCTCTCTACTCCCCTAACAGTCTACTCTATCAAATTCTATCTTTCTGCCTATTCTTCCGCTCTCTCTCTCTCTCTCTCCTTTTCTCTCTCTCTCTCTCTCTTTCTCTCTCTCTCTTTCTCTCTCTCCCACAGTCTCTCTATCTTTCACTGCTTCTCTCCTCCTGTCTCCTGTTCTTACTTGTCTCCCTCTTTTTCTCCACCTTCCCCTGAACTTATAACCAATCTCCATCAATTGTCCTCTCGTCTAATTCAATCAAGGTGATAAAGCTTCCAAATTTTCTTGTAAAATGATCTGACTACAAAGGCAACATATTGGAATTTAGTCTAATGACTGCAGCTCACCACAAGCACCATCACAATCACTCCACTCTCGAAGGCTGGAAAAACACATCGTTCATTTTAGCAAGAGAAAGGTTTCCCTCATGTATAGATATAATGACATTGACGTCCCTCAGCTCTTTTTTTTAACCAGCCAATTTTATGAGTAGTTCTCACTAAATTGGATGAATCAGACATGAAACATTTAAGGTTACACGTAGTTTTATATGTAGGTACGTTATATCCGACTGGCGAAATGTTGTGAGTTTTTAAAAATAAATGCATAGCATCAATTAGGAGAATGCATTTGTCACTGATTCTGTCTCTCACAGCTGTGTCCCCAACAACAGTGAAAACAATAGTACAGATAACCACGCCTCTCGGACATAATGTCGTCATAATGTAAACAACGGTAGCGATTGGACGAACTTCATGTTTTACAATCGATGGTATGTGTCTTAGTAAAATACCTACTGTTCTACCGCTTGATCAATAAACCAAATAGAAAACAGAGTAAACTTAAACGTTTATATTATGATCAAGAGCATCGTCGCCCATCGGGTATAAAACAATACAAAGATCAGAGAGAGAGAGAGAGAGAGAGAGAGAGAGAGAGAGAGAGAGTGAGAGAGATGTGTGTGAGAGAAAGAGAGAGAGATGTGAGAGAGAGAGAGAGAGTGTGTGTGTGAGGAGAGAAGAGAGTGAAGAGAGAGAGAGAGTGTGTTGAGAGAAAGAGATGTTTGTTTTTTGTTTTTAAGGGTTTTACGGCGCATGCAACACATTTAGGTTATATCAGCACCAGTAAAAAGGAAGAAAATGGATAGTAAAAAGTTCTAGAATTACAATTAAAGCACCCAAGAAAAAGTAAGACAAAGGGGAACTGGGAACAAATAGGGATCAGATGTAGATTCCAAGAGCATACCACCAATGCACCGAGTTTGAGATCACCTATAAGTATCATCCAGACACAAAGCACAAAATCCAACAAAGAGGAATACACTCAAATGCCTACATTATACATTAAAATAACAATATTAAATTACAGAGAGATGATTTACAAGGAAAAAATATCATCTCCCAAAACAATAACTATGCATTTGACTGTTTCCCTCCCATCCAGGACTCCGGCCAGGGCCAGGACAAAACCAAGTAATCCCATGCCAAGACAAAGACAGAAAGCAAGTTGGAAAACAGATATAAGGGGATAGAAGACACAGTATGTACCCCCCTGCCCACTATGGGAGGTCAGGATCCCCACCCAGAGAGAAGAGAGAGAGAGAGAGTGTGAGAGAGAGAGAGAGAGAG
Source organism: Berghia stephanieae (assembly GCF_034508935.2). Taxonomy (NCBI): domain Eukaryota; kingdom Metazoa; phylum Mollusca; class Gastropoda; order Nudibranchia; family Aeolidiidae; genus Berghia; species Berghia stephanieae. Next base: position 89,090,323 of record NC_088363.1, read on the forward strand.
AGTGTGTGTGTGTGTGTGTGTGTGTGTGTGTGTGAGAGAGAGAGAGAGAGAGAGAGAGAGAGAGAGAGAGAGAGAGAGAGGCCGATTTCATTCACGTTATTGTTTATACACCACCAAACATGCTTGTCCGAACGCGTTTGAAGGTGTGTCACAAATTCCATGTTTTTGATTGGTCAAAAATCTACTGGGTTAATCATTATAAGGACGACATAGACGCAAACATTTCTCAAGGCTATGATAATGATTTCTACTACTGGACGTACAACGCTTTGATGACAGTTCCCATGCGTTTCCGATCTTGTTATCATTAATTTGTCACAAATCTAGGGACTGAACAAGACAACAAATGCATTCACTCAATAGATAGATACATCAACATAATCATCACAAACCCGCCATAAAATCTAAATCTCAAGGCGTCAATCAAGCCTTTGACAGCTTGATAGTCGTCTTTATCGACAATAATAGGGAATGAGGTTAGCGGAAGAGTAGCGTCCCTTGATTGGACGTCACCCATAGTCTGTGACGTTACCGGCGGAAAAGTTATTAGAGAGAGAACGTCATGTTGGTTGTGCGCATGCATAAGCGAGGACGAGAGACGCATGCGCACAACCAACATGACGTTCTCCCTCTAATAACTTTTCCGCCGGTGACGTCACAGACTATGGGTGACGTCCAATCAAGGGACGCTACTCTTTCGCTAATCTCATTCCCTATAACAATATATGAAGTGAAAGTTTTCTCGATTTAATGAAAACAAAGTGCTTCAATTTGTAAAGTTCACGATGATTTTCTCAAGTCAACTATAAGACAGTTAGTACAATGGAAACAATACTATTATATACAATTCATTGTTGACATTAAAAAAAAAAAACAAACAAAAATCATATAGAGGGAATGCGTTGGACACTTGAGTAATCGTAAACATCTGATTTTTGGAATGAATATACTATATATATATATAACGACACCGGCTAGCTAATATTTCAACGGTCACAGTTTCCTACAAAATGAAAACACTTTAAAAAATCTCGATGAAGATAACTTTTACTTGACATAATATTAAAAAATTAAGATGACTCCCAAATTGGCAATGAATTCTTAACTCTCTCCTTATCGATGATTTTCAGTATTTTCCCAAAATGGCAGGCTTATTACCCAGCAGAAAAAAATTATATTTTAAACTCAAACAAGCTCTCTACAAAACAACTTTATGTTCTTATTAATTAAACAAAGATCATTCTTAAAATTTTTTGATGTACAGAATGACTCTGAATAAGAAAAAAAATGTATAACTCTCTCCTTACCAGCCATTTTCAGGATTTTCCCCAAAACTTCACACCCAACTAACACAAAAATATATTTTTTATCACTCAAACACAATAGGAGTAAAGTTCTTGCGATTCTACATCACTTTGTTAATTTTCTTTAAATTTTATGATGTACAAAAGAAATTTGAATAAGAATAATGTTGATTGTATCGTAACTAATGTAACGATTTTCCTGTAGGTGGTATGGAGAGGGTTAAGAGAGTTTTTGACAAGATGAGAGTCATTTTAATCTAATATCGATCAATATTTGAAGGGTGAGTTTTCTGGCCCAAATCTTCAAAACGTATTTTATTTTCAGAGTAAGGCATGATTGATATTAATTAGTTTGTGAGCAGACCGAGAAGTCGTCAGCAGCATGTCCTCTCTATTCCTTGTGAACGGCAAATCACGGGGGGAAACTAGTATCAAACGCATTGCTTCTATATGACGTGATTAAAATAAGATAATAATGCAAAAATGCTATTGTCTATTAACAAACCATATATATATATATATATATATATATATATATATATATTATATATATATATACACACACACACACATATATGTGACCCCTCGTCTCAAAACGGTATTATGTCGGGATGGACCAGATGCTAAAAAATCAAATTATAGTCAAACTGGTAAAAAATATCAAACGTTGGTATTTATCACAGTCAAATATGATATTCCTTCTTCTCTA
>NC_088363.1:89094835-89114835 GCF_034508935.2 Berghia stephanieae
TGAGATTGGTAACAGGGTCAGGACATGAATATTACGAAGATCCAGGATGGAGGGGAAAAAAACGATAAGTATGACTGCCTCTGAGAATCAGCATGTATAGATGAAATGAAACTGACGTCAGTCAGCTCTTTGTTATTGTTTGTAGACAGCCTTTTTCATGATTTGTCCTCACTAAATCAATCAGACTATGAACTTTTATGGTTACAGATAAATTTGTGTGTTGTAACATTATATTCGGCTGGCGGATGGTGTGATTATTTTACCTAAACGTATATCATCAATTGTGTTAATACATCCCTGATTGCCAGATTGCCCTCGACGACATGGAAAACAAAACAAAACCCACTTCCAGATACTGTACAATAGAAGCCACCCACAATTAAAATTATTTTTTTCAATCTCATAAATTGGAACTCCGATGTTGTTGTACTTGAAATCATGATGAAATATTTCAAAGATAATTCCTAAAGCAAATTAAACTGGCTTTTCAGTGTCTCTTGGTACCTTGAGATTGATGGACTTGTCGATTCAATGCGACGTTCAATACAAGCAAGATGGTACTCAATACATTAGATCAGTTTTGGATATCAATAACTCAAATAGAGAAGATTTCAAGAGAAATTAACCGATGTGCCTATATTTAGAATGGCTGCCTCTATTCTCACCCCCCCCCCCCCCCGGCCGATTGGATTACGCAAAAAACGTCGCCGGCTTTTTGCGATTTGGATTTGATTGATTTTTTTTTTAATTGTGCAACTTGTGACAAGAAACTTAACAAATTACTGCATTACAACCTTTGGATTAAACATACAACAATTGTGGACTACTATTATGAAGACTAGCATCCTAGACTAGGGGGGTGAAAATAGTCACTTCGATTTAGAATTCATACGATATCATTACTATATCAAGATAAAAATAGTTCATTAAAGAAATTATAATTTTATATATGTTATTACAACTATCAAATTTGGTTTCTGTAAAGAAGAATCTTATTCATTTTTAGAAAAAGCAATACTATACTACAGAAAATAGTCTATTTAGGGAATAATGCAAAATATTAAAGTAGAAATTGAATAATGGTATTTTTTTGGGTGTATTTGGGGGGGGGGGGGGGCTAGAATGTTTACATGGGAGATAAATAAAAAAACAAAAACAAAAACAAACAACAAAGCCCAATGCCAACCATTTCCATTCAGTATTTACATTTTGTGTGAGGAGAACCCCAGGGTTAAGCGATATCAATATCACACATTATATCAGCAATCCGAAGGGCGAAAGTAATGCTTGTAATCGGTTTAATAAGATAAGAATTCGAAACAATTCAATCACGTAAATTAAATTAAGTTGAAAGGTAAAGGTAATGCTTATCAACTGAATAATTTAATAATCAATGCAATTTAAAAATACCGATAATAAAGTTATGAATTTCCTTTCTTATATAAAATAAGAGCATTCTGGATAGAAAGCCGTGAATCACATGCCCTAAGAATAATTAAAAAAAAAAAAAACAAAAAAAAAAAAAAACAAACAAAAAAAAAAAAAAACCAAACCAAACCAAACCAAACCCCAACCCCCCTCCCAAAACAATAAAACAAAACAATACAAAAACAAAAACAAAAACAAAACAAAAACACTACAAAGCAAACCATAGTAACATTGCATTAAAAATACACAAATGATGTTGAAATCCATTCGTTTCCATATCGTTAGACACACAATCGTGTTGTAAGAATGTTTGTTTTCTATCATATTCATAGTGATATGGATTATATTAATTAATTCACGACTTGTCGACAACAAAGGTATCAAATTATCAGGTGTATCCAGATCCATTCAAGGTTGCTATGCGGTGAAGCTTTACATATTATAATGATCTGATTTAATGCTATTATAGAATCAAGTTAACAGTCAAGCCATTGTTAAGTGAATAATGAAAGTCAAAGTCAACAAAAGTCGAAACATTCCTGTTGATATTAGGGAAGGCAATTATATATACATTAGAATAATACACATATGCGTATATATATATATATATATATATATATATATATATATATATATATATATATATATGTATATACAATAAGATATAAAAATTAATAATATCGGTTAGAAAGAAAATAAACCATCAGAAACATCACGATGGATTCTAATCAGCTTATCAGAGTCATTCAACAATATAGTCATAGTATTTGATACAAGCAGAGGCTAGAATATACTCAAACAAGCTGAGCAATGGCAATGCGTGATTCAGTCTGAGTAAAAAAAAATACTCGGACTGATTCAATTCTTGGACAATTTTATTTTTAAAAATCTCCCAATATATGACAAACTGTGGTTTTGTTCATGTCATGGAACCGATTTTTATTAATGACAAGTTAAATACATATCGAATACTTAAATTCATATCGATTACCCTGAGACGTGGTCGTGTGACGGGGCTAGAGTAGTTTTTCAATATAGAATCGATACTCAGAAATTAATTATTTTGAAATGAGTTTAGGTAATTGCGCAGCAAACAGTCCATTTTGACCCTCTAAGATCGTTCTGTACCTTTTAATTCTTGTTCAGATTAGGTACTAGATATCGTCCGTAAGCATAAAGAAATTTGCAGGACTGCAAGTCACTCAATGGGAAATAAAGCGGCGATAATCCTAGGCTAATTTTAAATGTTCGAAGCCGTACAATCCTTATCTGTTGTAGTCTTGGGATTTTGCAATAAATCCTAATATGGCAAGGAATTACAACACAATTGAGGCTGGAAAGTCAAAAAACAACGCGGGCTAAAGTCAATAACAGATCAAGTAATTAATTATGAGATTCTTAGGCTGTTTACTCAATAGTCATAAAATATGAAGCAAAACATACTTACTTTGGATTTTTTAATATATTTAAACTATTTTGAACTATTTCAAAAAGGTCATTTCAGTTTGTACCTAATAATGTAAATAGTAGAATGTCAGCTTCAAACACTATTTTATTAATATTAGATTAAGAATTAAGAGTGTTAGGCAGAGTTTTCCGATGAACTAAATTGTTTGTGTTTGTTAAGTAATATCTCATCATGGTTTTCTTTTCTTTTCCTTCTTGTTTAATTGAAGCTTTCTTTATAGTTTCCTTTTAGTGATAAAGTTATTAAGGCTGGTTGGCCTTTTATGCATTAGATTGACAAAACGTATTTTCATTTTGATCAGAAAACATTTATTCCATATGTCGAGCAATTATAGCAGCTCGTGACATGTCAACAGACCTTAAACCCGAGATTAATTGACTTGGGACTTCATACAAGACACTGGTTTAATTGTTTTGTTTTAAATACCCACTGGGAGCCATAACATAACGTAAAAGTTTCCTGGTCGAAATGTAAAAAAGATGTTTTCTAACACTACGTCAGTATAGCAGTTTGTTTAGCAGTCGGTGGAGGTGGAAGAACTCAGACAAGTGATCAGATTGACGTCATGCGCCGTTGAGGAAATTTTAGAGGGATGCCTCATGTCGATCGCAGTAGTCCTGTTGACATTAAACGAGAACGAATGTTTTTTTCCCCCACCTGCTAACGAACCAACTTTGGTCTGGTCACTATGCGTCTTTGGGTAAAATCAAGTTAAAATATAAATTCCAGTGTCATGAAAAGATCGTGTCTCTTGAAAAAGTAGATGATATATTGTCAGCAGAGCAGAATGAATATTATGACTCTCTTTCTTCTTCTCATAGAAAGTTGCACAGGCAATCGAGGGTAAACTCGTTGAATTCACTTATAATGTTCCGTCAAATAGAGAGTTCTGTTAAAAGATGCTATTGTTTCATCCAGCAAAATGCAATGACATGAGCAGAGACTGTGGTATCGTTGGCATTATTAATGTTGAGCGATTTCAAATGAGCGTGTTACAAAATAACCTACTTTGAAACCTCACCCACAAGGCTTGAGATGGCGACGTTTAGTATAGTCTTTCGTCATCTAAATATTAATATCATTTAAGATTTTTTGAAAAAAAAATCCGTTTTCATAGTTTGCCCAATGAGCAATGGAGAATTCGTTTGAGCTCAGCTTTGAAATTCTGGTTGAGGAACGCATATATTAGAGGATTACAGACGTTGTAAAAGAAATGCATGTAGAAGATAATGACACGCATTTGGATGAATTTCATGGCCATGAGCCAAGCCGGCAAGAAGGAGATGATAAAGACGACGTTCACGATGAACAAGGTGAAGGCTGTCTTGATGTTGGCGACGCGCATGCGTTCTATCCTCGCTTTGGAAATTGAGCATTTCCGGGTTGATCCATTGTTGTGGTTTTCTGCTGCAGCTGTTTCGTCATTCGACATAAGTCTGGTGTTGTATCTGATGTGGATAAACGTAAAAAAATCATTTGACTATGCGTTCCCGCCTATTTGTATTTATGTCCATCCAACGTTAAATAATTTTGACCAGTACTTCGGCTATGTGGTCTAGTGATATGACACTCGCCTTCGGATCGGAAGGACCTGGGTTAAAGCCTTGCTCGGCGCATAGATCAATCCTAGGAAAAGCCTCCTTACTCAAATTCTCTCACCGTACTCAGGTGTAAAATGAATACCTGGCCGGCCGTTAACAGATTTGTCTCTATCCGAAAAAAAAAATTAATATCGCTTGACAGCGTTATGTCCCTTCCTACATGTTCAGTGTTGTTGTTGGTCAGCTCCCCCCCCCCCCGCCCTGTAAGCGCTTTGGGCACGTTTAGTGGATACTGCTATATATAAAAGCTCAATTTAAAAAAATACTGAAAGAAGGTCTAAATAAATGCCGGGTATGAAGCTTATGGGTCTTTTGGAAATACTTTTTTTGTCAGACCATTTCATGAAACCAAGAACAAATGGATGTCCAGGTCAGACGCAGAAAGTGGCGATGGGTTGGCCATACCCTGCGGAAAGAGCCCTGCAATATAACCAAGCAGGCTCTCGAATGGAACCCACAGGGCAAGAGAAAACGGGGTCGTCCAAAACAGACATGGAGGAGAAGCCTTCACCAAGATTTGAGCGTCTCCAATCTTATCTGGAGTGAGGCAAAGGTCTGTGCCAAGGACAGAAGAAGATGGAAGAGTGCTGTTGAGGCCCTAGGCTCCACCAGGAGCCAAGAGGTATAAGTCAAGTAAGTCAAGTATTATTACTCTTAACTGGACGTTGGATTAGTTTTTGTTTTACTGAGGAGAATCAAAATTGTTTCTTAAATTGAAACATTATTTTTTCACACTTATGGTCATGTTACCTACAATATCCATTTTTATTTTGCATCTGGTTTACCTCCAACAATAGTTCAGTTGGTACAGCACTCGCTTCAAACGCAAATGGCGCGAGATCGATCTCGGGTGGTGTCGATTTTTTTCCTCTGATCCCCTTGTCCACCCAGGAGTGATTGGGTAGTTTGGTCTGTTTGATCTGGCGGAAAATGTATTTTGCGATAGACTAGCGTCTTATCCAAAGGGTAGCAAGCAATTTCTATTTCCGTTTGACGCCATTGAAACCAGGATAATAAACTATTGGCCCATGGGTCCTATGGCTTTGAAGGACTCCTCCCCATCCCCCCCCCCGACATAGTACCGTTAAGAGGCGATGGCTGACATAATAATATAATGAGAAGTATAGCTCACCTGTCCCCATTGACATTGCTAAGCTCTATATCTTGTGTTATTTCCACAGACTCGGTGTGAGTCTCGATGCTTCGGGCATTCCACAGAAGACAGCATTGGGCTGACTTGATGCGCAACTTCTTCTTTCGCTGTGATATCACGTATCTGAATATTAATTCATGATAAATATGATTACTGATTATCAGACTAGCAGCTAAGAATATTAAAATAATAAACAAAGACAGAAAGTTATTTTATACATTTTATTCCACCCCTCTCTCTAAATTAGTAACGCGTAATTATATCAAATTACAATAATAATTTGTGACGCCAGATAATCAAGCATCAAATTTCACTAACAGTAGATTCACTCACGCAACCCTAACACCGACTATATCCGTAGTTTACCTGGGTTACATTTACCCCATGGCTATTTATTACATTTTTATGAGACATATTATAGACGTGGTATCAAAGCTAATGTATTTAGTTTTTGTATGTTAATGATAGTTGAATAAAACTATCTATGTACATGCTAATTTTTAATACATTTTTTTTCCATTTATGAAAAGTAGCAAAAATCTCTAGGATTGAGTGAGTTAAATAGAAAAGAAGTATCATTTAAATATTTTTGTAAATGTCTTTTATTCAGAGAAAACGGGGGTAGAATCGATTGAGGGGTAGAATAAATGATTTCTTACGCTCGTGCGTTTTGGAATTTGAACTTTGTTCCCAACGCACACTCGCAAGCTCGTGTGGCATTTGGGAATACGCCCGGGATTCCGAAAAGCAAGAGTGTAAGAATAGTGTATTAACTCCCTCCTTACCAACTATAGGGGAATCGTCACATTCGTTACGATACAATCAACATTTTTCTTATTCAAATTTCTTTTGTACATCATAAAATTTAAAGAAAATGAACAGTGTGTTGTTGCTAAAGAAATTATGTATCGCAAGAACTTACTGCTATTGTGTTTGAGGGATAAAAAGTATATTTTTTGTGTTAGTTGGGTGTGACGTTTTGGGGAAAATCCTGAAAATGGCTGGTAAGGAGAGAGTTAGGGGAAGAAAGAAGGGAAGGCGAAACTTCGTCTATAGTGTTTTAACGCCCTCATTTTATATGTCATACTAAATCTAATGGACATATTCATTCAAACTAATCTTATTGTTATTATTTATCATAATGGTCTATAAAAGTAAAGTTTTAGGTGTAATTTTATCGAAACTAGTGTTGGGTGATTACAATATATTACGTACAGTTCTATACAAATGATTGTTAGAGATACAATATACCTACTCGTAATTAGGCGATACTTTTAAAAGCCGGAATGGTTTTTGAAAAATCAATCTATTTGTCAGTTTTTGTCACAAGTAATATGTCTCAAGGTCATTACTGCACAACACGTTTTAAAATATTTGGTCAGAAGACACTCATCTTGTCAAAAACTCTCTCAAACTTGGGACTCCAAGCTGGGATTTTAACCCTCTCCTTACCAGCTATTTTCAGAATTTGGACGAGAAAAGTAATTTTGCAATAGGTGGTAAGGAGAGGGTTAAGGAGGATTCCAAGCTGGTATTTTAAGGAATCCCAGATTTGAAAAACTTGTTAGCTTTTCTAAAAACAAAAAACAAAAAAAAAGAAAAAAAAAAAAGAAATGAAAATGGCTGGTCAAGAGAGAGTGGATGCATGGAGTCTTCATTGGTCCATATCCCTACTATCTCCCCTATGCCTTGACATCATATATTGTCTCATGGTTTTAAAAACAAACAATTTTTTTCTCACTTACGGGCCAAAATTTTAAAATCCAAACATAATACGAAGCCCTTGTACCTGACCTTATTTTTTATAACTGCTTTATATCTCACCTTCGAAAAAGCATTTTTTTCTCCTTCGAAAACAAACTTGACTCAGATCTTTTCTGATTTAGACTTTTATAGTAATGTATCCCAGAAAAGGTAAATCTTATTTGTGCCTTAATGTTTTCCTAACAAGTGGGGTGCTGGAAAGGGGTAAGGGACGATGTGCTCGAGTGGTTTGGTATTAACCCTTTCCTTACCAACCATAGACAAATCGTCACATTCGTTACGATAAAACCAATAATTTCTCATTCTGATTTCAATTTTACATCTCAAAATTTAAATGACTTTTTTTGTTGGTTATCGCCATAAAACCTTTAAACTGTTTTAGGGCTCAATTTGCTTATTAAATTATTTTTAGAATGTAATTGTTGCTTTCCTGTTTGAGTAAGAGACATAAATTTTTGTGTTGGGTGTATTTGGAAAAATTCTGAAAATGGCCGGTAAGGAGAGGGTTAACCTGTATAGCTGCTAGATCTGAGATCCAGCTACGTTTAACTCTCTCCTTACCAGCTATTTTCGGAATTTTACTCCAAAACTTCATACTCACCAAACACAAAAATAGTTTTTTTCAAAGAGATTTGCAACGAGTATATTCTGTATTTTGTTCAGAAAAATGAGCTCTGCTACACAATGTAGAGTTTTTATGGCTATAACTATAACAAAATGAAATCAGAATAAGAAAATTGTTGGCTGCATCGTAACGAATGTGACGATTTTCCTATGGGTGGTAAGGAGAGGGTTAAGGCATTTTTCTGTTTTTCTTGACAAGATAATTATTGCAGACTAGGACAGCATGAGTAATTTGTGTTGACATCACACATTTGTTTGATGGATTATCTATATTCCATCATAAAATTCTTACGATGCCGGTCGTAGGGGCATATTTTATATCTCTTGCGGCTACATGATCTAATTGTATGACATTCGCCTTCAGATCGGAAGGTCTTGGGTTCGAGTCCCGCTCTGAGCGGTGCATAGCTGAGTCCTTGGAAAATGCTCTTTACTCATATTCTCTCACCGCACTCGGGGTGTAAAATGAGTACCTGAACCCCGTTAACAGCATTGTCTCTGTCCAAAAACAATTTGTGTAATATCGCCTAACAGGCGTCATATCTCGTCCTACATGTTAAACGTCACTGTTGGCCAGGGATCTCTTGTAAAGCACTTTGAACACGTTTAGTGGATATTGCGCTATAAAAAAAGTTAAAGTTTTTTTCTTCCCTTTATAACAAGTCTTACCGGTATATCAGGCTGTATAAGATGAGGACTGTTACACAGCTAATGGCGAAATTGGCGAAATACATATTTCTGAAGATTTTCATAAATTTCCTGTCAATGTAGTCCCAGCGAACTGAGCATTCGTTCTTGACTGTCCGAGCCAGAACTTTCGTCTTTATCTTTGGTATGTAAGAACTATTGATATTCCCAGTGATGTACGATACAACGTACGACGTGGAATTGCTCAGTTCGTCCAAGTTGAGGATGTTGGTCAAATTTGTGCCATCGGCAGATGTCAAATTTTGGTCAAACCTCCCCGCTTCATCTGTCATATTCACGGTCTTGGAAATCGGCCAGTGGATACTGTAATGCATGCAGATGATGATGCCGAAGAATGAGACAAAGACCACGAGAATGCCTATGATGATGCGAGCTCGTTGAATGGTCATCCAATGGTGAAAGGGATGGCATATACACATGTACCTGGATACGGAAAGAATACATTATGTTACATGAAAGAGTCTTTCAATATCGTTGGTTGATCACTAGGAATCGAAAGTACAGATGTATAATCGGAATTTAAAAAAAGTGGAATTATGTAAGGCACTTACGAAAGAGTGAAAATGGAGAGGCTTCGTATGGGAACAAAACAGACCGTGGCATTGTCTGTTTTGTTCCCATACGAAGCTCCTCCATTTTCACTCTTTCGTAAGTATTTTACGATCACCGGCTTCAGGCAGTCCCACTCGTTTTCTAGTTATGTAAGACATATTCACAGAAAGAAATATGCTCCTCGATATTTTCCTTTCAAATAATGTTCCCATCCAGTACATCAATGCAATATATTATCTCTTTCTATTATATAGACAGAGGCCACTGCACCCAGAAGGAAACATATTAAGCGGGATGGAAGAAACAGCAAAATAAAATGTGTTAATTTGAAACCATCCCTAGGAGAGTAGAAACCGTATCATTGTATCAAATCAAGCGACATTGAATGTAATCAGGATTGAATGAGTGACAACGCTATCAAAGTATACTACGCTATGGCACTTGACACTCTGCGGCTATATTATATTATGCTCTTGTTTACAGTTCTTTTCGCCAGCCAGAGAAGTGAGTAATCCGTTTTTACTTCATTTTAATCCAACTATAAGTGGTTTAAATCTTTCATAGGTGACTGTAATGCTTATAATAACTATTGTTATTATTTTGCCTGGCACAAGTGGTGACCATGTGATTAGAACCGCATTCTGTCTCTAAAGAATAAAGACTATGTATTGCTGAACCTCCACAAGGACGCTTAGTGAAATATACACAATAAACCAATATGAATACAGGTTTGCTCTGTAGAGACATGAATTATAAATTGCAAAGTGTCCCACGGTAAGCCCGTTTACGAAGTTACTCGTCTCTGCTCCATTGATGGTTTGATTGGTTACAGAAAAGGTGTTGAAGCTATAAGTGCAGCTAGTAGATAACCATTATTACTACAAAAATGGACATTTTATTTGATGCAAATATCTGAGGGAATGAATGAATCATCTTAAAGTGCATTGAGCATTTAAATATAATAATTTATCTATAACCATTATATGTACTTATTCACAGGTCTGACAACCCACATTATCATAATAGAAACTACCTCAAACCAACGCATACTCATATTTTCCAAAACAAGATTAAATGTGTCAGTGCATGACAAAATCAGTAGGAACGTGAAAATTTTGGATTTGCATTTTCCGAAAGAATGTGCTCTCCCCAGAGCATTTTAATCTTTATTTGAAGTAAATCGGGCGTCCGCCATTGCTCCGATAGTTTAGAGCAGTTACTAAGTTACCATGCGTCATTACGAGGTAAGTGACGTTACGACTGTTGAAGCGTATTAACATAGACCATTGCCCTTATTTCTTCACAAAACATTGCAGGTTTTCCGCTAGTATTAGAAAAGACTGCGTATCTCTTCCTGGACTTGAGCGGTTTGCTATTGAGCCTATCACATGAACATAGTCCTAAAACGTTAAAGGCTGCCTGAAGCTGGTGATCGTAAAATGTGACCCATCTTTTTAAAACGGTATTATGTCGGGTTGACAAGATGCTGAAAGGTCAATTTTAAGCTTAACTGATCAAGAAAACGAAATTTTGGATTTCAGGACTTTACAATTCTATATTTTTTCTTCAATAATCCATACATGGACTCAACCCAAGCCTATGTTTTTGGTCATAGATTCTATTCTAAGCGCTTTGATCATCCCGACTTAATACCGTTTTGAGGCAGCGGGTCACAAAAACTAACGAAAGACTGAAAATGGGGAGTCTTCGTATGGGAACAAAACAGAGAAACTGGAACGTCCATTGTCTGTTTTGTTCCCATACGAAGCCTCTCCATTTTCAGTCTTTCGTAAGAACATAGTCATATTATATATGTGCGGCTATGTGGTCTAGTGGTATGACACTCACTTTCGGATCCTGGGTTCGAGCCTCGCGCTCGGCGCATCGTTGAGTCCTTGGAAAAGGCTCTTTACTTACATTCTCTCACCGTACTCAGGTGTAAAATCAGTACCTGGCCGATTACAATGTTTTCTTTGTCCGAAAAATTGTAATATCGCCTAACAGGCGTCATGTTCCGTCCTACATGTTGGATGTTGCTGTTGACCAGGGAACCCTTGTAAAGCACTTTGAGCACGTTTAGTGGATATTGCGCTATATAAAAGCTCAATTTTGAAAAGCTCAACATTATACCTGTCCACGGCAATAGCCACCATGACAACGGCCGAGAACGGCACGGTGGTGGTGGAGAGAAAGTTGTACATCTTGCAGACAAAGTCGCTGCCGACGTGCCAGTTGACATACTCAATGTACATGGAGAATGGGATGGTGATGACGCATGTCAGGAAATCAGTTCCGGCCAGGGTCAAGATGAAGATGGTGGACGTCAGCTGGAAGAAAAAAAGATGCACAAAGTGGTCCGTCGGTCATTATAGATAAATTATAAATGATACTGGAACATGAAAGTGGTTGGACTATAAATGACGATGATGATGATGATGATGACGACGACGATGATGATGATGATGATGATGATGACGACGACGATGATGATGATGATGATGATGATGATGATCATAATAATACTGTTAATAAAAACAATGATGATGATAATAAAAATGATGCTGATGCTGATAATAATGATAAAATAATAATAATGATAATAATAATAATAATAATAATAATAATAATAATAATAATAATAATAATAATAATAATGATAATAATAATAATGATAATAATAATAATGATTTGATGATGATGATGATGATGATGATGATGATGATGATGATGATATTATTATTATTATTATTATTATTATTATTATTATTATTATTATTACTATTTTACACTATTATCATGTTTCCCGAGGAACCATCTTCATTTCTATGTATACCCGTTTACCCCTATGCTCAATGTTCAGGATAAAAATGTTTAAGATAATGGTGATGAGTGTAGACAACTATGAAAATATTTATGATAAAAGTGTTCATGATGATGGTAATGATAATGATCATAATAATGATGTTGGTTGTGATGGTGACATTACTGATGATGATGATGATGGTGGAGGTAACGGTAATGATGCAAAAAACAATACTATGTCATGATAATATTACTGTCAAATGCTGATTATTACAATGATAAAACATTAGTATAATAATAATATAACACTGATGATAATAGTAATAATATTAATTCAAAAAGACAATATTGACAATAACATAGTATAGCAGTAAGTAAAAACAACGAAATTTAATACTGATAAATATTGTGGGAAACAAAACATAAAATTGATTTCTTAAAAATATTTATTTCAATAATTCCAGTAATAGTAATCATGTTTATATTATTGATATACTTATAACTGTCGATATAGACATAATCATGACGTTATTAAAGAAGAAATCAAGTATAATCTAGTCGCAGTAATATAAAAACAAAGAAAATAAATGTTGGTAACTTTAAAAAGAATTGCAGTTATGCTTAAATCATTAAATATATTAAAACGACTGAAAGACAAAGAGTGGTATTAATAATTATAACAATGGTATCAACAAAAATGATTTATGATAATACTTGTAAATGTGATAATAATGACGAAGCGGAATGCAAATTATGATTATAATAATGACAACAACAATGATAATACTGATGACGACACTAGCAATGATATTGATTATTATACACGAGATGTAAAGTGCCATTTTACCGATATTAGGCTCAATGCTGTGTAAAGTAACAAAACACATTTCTTTTTATTTATCTTTTGGCATGAAAACTTTTACTTCGAATATCGATGACGTCATCTTGTCAAAAAGTCTGACTTCCGGAAGAGCAAAGAAATTTGAACTTCAGATCATTTGACACGCGAGGGATCTTGATCGATATTTAAGTAAACGATTTCTAGCTAAAATGATGTGTTTTGTAATTGTTTGACAGTAGGCATAAGACAAACAAACAAACAAACAAATAAGGCATTGCCTGTTGCAGCGTGCGAACCAACTTTGGGGTGAAAGAGTTGCAATGTAACACCCAATAACCACAGAAAGGTTATTTGATATTTCGAAAATTAATTTACAAACATGTAAACTGGGACGAAAGTTTTAGACCTAGATATTTATCATTGTTTTGATAATGAATGATATTTTTCGAGGGTTTGGGAATTTTTCTATGACAGCAGTGGGGCCACAATATTTTAATCATTTACAAGTCTATATCCAGAACTTGTCTAACGGTGGCGTCCATGCATCAGCGTAACTGGCGCGTCACCCACTTGTAGTTTGTAAGATCAAGAGTTCGCAGAGCACCTCCTTGTGACGAGGCTGGTTGGAGGTTTTCAAGACCTGGGTCGGCCAAATGTGTTGAACGTCATTAATTGCTTTTTTAGTGCAGGGTATTGCTTCATCACAAACGGCTGCCGCCAGGATGCTTAACAGAATGAAGAGGGGAACTGGGGAAACACCTCTCAGACGCATAATGGACGGTATCCCCATGTCGAGCCGAAATAAGTCACGACAACCCTTGTATTTGGCGTCGCTGACTTCGGACAGGGTTGCATAAACGAGATGGCAGTCGACTTGGACGAATTCGGTCCCTCGTGGGGCCGGGGACGTAGACTCATCGAAACTGGGAATGGAAAGACATTGCCAGGCCTGAAACCGCAGACCATAATATACGCTTTGTTATGACGAGGCTACCGGATGGGCTCGTGACTGTACACGAGTGCGGCAACGATCTCGCCGCCTGGATAGATCAGCATAAAATTGTAGCGTGAGACCATTAGAAGGTGCCGCCAGGATTCTTAGACATAGGATCGATATATAGAATACATACAGATAATAAGATAAAAGTGGGAATCACAGCACCACCGGCTGTCACAAGTAACATTATCGATGCTATTCCATAGTCCCAATCAAATAATTCTATGATGAATCATCTCACACATCAGTGCCTTGGCTCTATACGACAACGGCAAAGAATAATTATGATGAATCTACTTATTTCATTTATAAGAAATGAGTTTATTTTACATTCCGATACATGCAAAGACACCTTGATTGATCAAATGCTTCCAAAATGCTCCGAAACTGAAAGTTTAAAAAAAAACAACAACCTTTGACCTATATTTTAGCCACAGACACGATCCGTCTGCATAGAAGCTGTCTACATTGTTCTTTTTTATATTATGTGGACGAGTCTATTTGATCATTGCGTGAGAAAGATTCTGAGATGAAAGGAATCGGAATGAAATCTAACAATATAGAAAAATGGTCTGAAAGGGAACATAACCATGTTTTTTCATGTTCTACTCCTTTCTTTAAGAACGGGTATTGATTGAGAAAAGGAATCGTGAATGTTAAAATCGTATAATGTACAGTATCTCCTATCAGCAAATAAAAAACCCAGTTGTTTTTCAGAACCATCTTGCTACTGGACTCAAATTTATTCTGGTCTTCGTGGCATAAAATTGACCGCAGCGAATGCCTGATAGTCTCGAAATTCTACGCCAGATCTAATTCATTCCCAACAACTGAACGTCTGTTTGATGTCCTACAAGGAAGCCAGAATCAATGTTAGTGTCAAGAGAATGGATACTTATACACGTTTTTCAGCGAATTTCTGTACTTTTAGTATTTTTAATGTTTTACTAAGTCCCGTCTGTCCATTTGGAACTAAACTTTCATTTTATACAATACAAGCTGCATGGTTAATGTTATTTCTGTATAAATGCATTTAGAATGTCATCCACTGCCTATAGCCAGTTACTTATTCGCACCTTAATCAAGTTCGGCGGGACAAACCAGGTTTTTAAAAATCCAACACATTTTTTTACATGTAAGTAAACCATCACTTACGGAGAGAATATTGAGTACAGTAAAACTAATAAATAGAGGTGCCTAAAAGAGTCAATGAAATGAAGATAAAGATAAAGGGAGTAAATCTGACTCATGAAAGAACAACACAAAACAAACGACGTTTCGAATATTAAGTAGTTCGATATTCTTTCCTTTGGTGAATTTACGGACCCATTCCCAATCCTTGCTGCCAAATTCACGATTAATAATAAAAAAAAAACTAAACTTGTAGACAATGCGCGTTGCAAAGTTAAAAATAATAAGTACCGGTTAGGAATTCCTGAGGCAAAAATTCTTGATGAATCAATAAAATGTTAAATTTATGATAAACACAGTGCGATTATGTATAAAAAATGATAGCAATATGAATTTCCAATTAAACATTTTTTCCAATGTATGACAG
This sequence comes from Berghia stephanieae, assembly GCF_034508935.2. Taxonomy (NCBI): domain Eukaryota; kingdom Metazoa; phylum Mollusca; class Gastropoda; order Nudibranchia; family Aeolidiidae; genus Berghia; species Berghia stephanieae. The sequence continues at coordinate 89,110,332 of NC_088363.1, forward strand.
CAAGTAAAGTGATCCAATGGAAGCTATCTAAATTCATGTTTTCATCCACCAAGTCATCAATCACATGAATTGTTGAGGTCCAACGATTGGATATTTCTTAACAAATGTAAACACACTGCTTTATTTATGAAACTTGTAAATATACCCGTGTGTCCAGTTGAACAAAATGACCAATCGTGATCTAAGATATTTCAAAAGCTGTGAATACTTTTTACTATGTGTGTCATTATGAGCACGCTTTGCAATGTGACCAATGACCTCGAGCACATGGAAAGGTAATATAGATCATGCCCATTGAATCAATAGTTTAAATCGTGGGTAGAGGACTAGTAATATGTCAACACGATGAGGCGATAAAATCATGATTATGAGTATTTCCTTAACCAAAAATAGTATCATATCTCAACAGAAGCCAACAAGTACAAAAAAAAATCAGGGGTTTAAAATATCAAAATATTAAAATGCCATTCTATTTCGGTAAAAAGGAAGTAACTTATTTTTATAACAAACAAATTCAAATAGAACATTTTGTATAATGCATTCCTTCGTGAGTAGTTTGTGGGAGAAAAAGAAAACTATTCCTCCACACCTATAATTTTAGACTCACGTTGCTTTGGTCTATCCCTTTCTTATAAAATAAAAAAGATATCAAAAAGATAACAACAATATCTTCTATATCTATGGATGTATGAGTTTATGTGTGTGTGTGTGTGTGTGTGTGTGTGTGTGTGTGTGTGTGTGTGTGCTTTGCATGTCAAGGTTAAAGATATAATATGTTTGTACATCACACATACATGAGTACATTTAAACTGATCTGCTATCTTTACCACGTGTATTTTTATTGTAATCTTTCAATAAATTTAATATTAATGGCGTTCAACTGGATTTTATCCTATTTCGCCCTATACCGTATGTTATGTTAATATCTGTGACATATATAATTGTTTATCCTGTGAATCTTGCGAAAATACACTAGACTACTCCATTAAACCAAAAAATCGGATGAAATTAAACTCTGAAAATATTCAGAATATTTAAAACTTTTCTTTGTACAAAATAGATATTTTGAAAATATCAGATTAATTGTATAATTAAAGGACGTGTATGTAAGGCATAATACATGCATGGTAAATTTGTATTCAAGAAGTTGATTCAGAGTAAACGCTTTGATAATTTGGAAAAAAACAACACATTAAGTGAACATCTTTAAACAGAAGATACAAAATAAGAGAAGTAAAACAAACAAACACACATTCAAACAAACCATAATCAAAAAAATACAGGAACAGCTTGGTAAAGCGATACATTACGTTTATATCGACGTGTAGCTAAATTTGAGTTCTGATAATCCGACTTGTTATGGGCTCAATTAATTGTTGTAATGGAAATACTCTCAAACAAACTCGACGTATCGGTCATGATAACCATGCTAAATCAAGCTCATAATTGCTTTCGGTTATCAGACCTGCAAATATGTACACGTAGATTTATATGTTTTAGAAGATATCACAAAAAACAAAAACAACAAAAAAAAACAAAAAACAAAAACAAAACCAAAACATGAATGGAATAAATATATTTTAACATTTATATTTTTAAAAAATGAAATAAATGAATTACATCAAACATAAATAAATCACATACAACTTGAAATGTCAAAATCTAGGACTTCCGGGTTGCATTTTGTGAGTGAATTGCTAAGATTACTTAATATATTGATCTAGTGTGAAACATGGTTTCCGATCTATAACAATTTCCGACAAAGCGGACACTAACACCGATTCAACTATTTAAATTGCGTTCTATTTTTGAGAGACATTGATGGTGAGAGAAAGCGTGCACAAAAGATAATGATATAGTGTTGAGCCATCTACCAATAACATTGAATATTTTGTCAGTGTCTGATGGTAATTATTACACCCCTACTAGGACTCCTTCATGTATTAAACAAGTTAAACACATCAAAATATGGATGGAAGACTTGAAATACTATACACAAGGGATCCCTTTAAAGAACATCACAGTGAATATAAATTTGATGTTTGATGTACTTAAACTCTCTCCTTACCGACCTATTTTCACGATTCTCCACTAAACATCAAAACCCATCTAACATAAAAATTGATTTTTAAACCAATACTCAAAAGAAATAAATACGTGGAGGTTCATTGCAGAATTAAGTTCTTATGACTATGAGTTTTAAAATCTTCAAAGTTTGTGATTACAATAGAAAACTGATTGAAATAAATGTAGGTGGAATCGTAAGAAATGTGACGATTTTCCTGTAGATAGTTGGTAAGGAGAGAGTTATGTGGAATACTATGGATGACAGCAGGCTGTTCTGTTTGGCCCTTCAACTCTATCTAACCTGACCCTATATCTAAACGTTTTCACAAAGAGAAGCCTCGATGTCGTATCTTCTCATCGCAGATGTTCTCTTTGTGAAACGATCTGCTCCTTGACCAATGAGATGGAATTTGAAAGAAATGTGTATCATCAATGTTGAAGAGTTCAAAGAGAATCAAAGGAGAAGAAGAAAATGACATTTTTAAACACGCGGCTCCCAAATTTGACGAAACTGTTCAATTCAATTGTCAGCTGAATAGACGTCTTTCGTTGGTACATCTTTTTTCTCTTTTCTTTTTCTCTCCAGATAATCTATTTCTGATCATGTTCTGATACCAAAACCACTATTTCGTCTTTTTCATCTTAAAAAGAAAGAAAGAAAAAAAACCCCAAAACCAAAACAAAGGAAAACAAAACTAAAAACAACCATTCCCCCCAAAAAAAACTCCCCAAAAAGCCACAAATCTACAATAATGAAAATATTCTGGTCATGTGCATAGTTATTGTGTACCATTATTCTGTGTCATAATATGCCATGAACGAAGGAAAGTTTGTCGTGATTTCATAGTCACTGTTCTATTATTTGCATTTCATGCACTAATTCTATTCCTTGGTGACAAGTGGGGTGTAATAAGTTAAATAGTCTATTCAATTGTAATGCAGAAAAAGTATTTGCTAAGTCAACATCAACACACTGTGTCAAGTCTGGCTGATGATCACGTGATAACACTGCTCCAATCGTAGCTTTGGGTACGGTTGAAAATATTGAATAATATAATCATGTGGTTCAAAGACATTCATTTCAATCAAGAAAATGTCTTTTAAGCACTATGTGACCTTAACAAATTTTAGCATCCCGACCAAACACAACTTCTATTAGGACAGTTGATCGATCATTATTTGTCAACATCAAATGCTCAATCCAGTTATACCGAAAAACTCTACTTGATCGAACAGATAGTTTTCAGTTAAATGTGATCATTACAAAATCAAAATGTAATAATATTATGGAACATAAAATCTCTATAGATAGAATGTATTTTATTATTATCAAATCTGTCTTTTTCTTTTCAGTAAATTTAACTTTTAGATAAGCAGGGAGGAAAATAAAATTGGAACCACATATGTAAAAGTTCTTATTTCATCAACCAGACCTGAGAAATTTATAGTTTCAAACCAAGACAAAGATATAAATCATCGAAAAAGCGGAACATTCTCTCCATATCACACCACCATAATAACTGCATTACAATCAAATACCCAAAGTACAGGATGACCCATTATTTCGTGATATTATTAAACAAAGCAACGACCATTTTAAACATTTATTCCTCTCAAACTGAAATTGTTCTGAATGCCCTTTTAGGCAATTTTTTTTGTAAATAAAATAATTCTTAGTCGTGTCCGAGAGTAGACATGATATAAAATCCAAACCCTACGTCATTTTAAAGAAAGATTTGTCTGTCAAGTTGACAGCAACCTGACAAATTGAATGCAAAATTTTGACTTCATTATTCTATATATATATCAACAGAACCGGAAGCATTTTTAGACTGACTCTTCACAATTTTTTCTCTCCTAAGGATTTATTAAAGCACAAGAAATGAAGCGAGTCTCTACCGCTCTAAAGCAGTAGATGTAGGTTTCAGTGCTAGAATAAAATCTTTGAAAGATGATTCAATTGAATTCTCAAGGAAATCTCATCTCTCGAGTTAAAAATCTTCCATATCAATCTCCAATTACAATACTTTACTTCTAGCACTGAAACCTAAGCCAGCCTCTTCTACCACATGGTATTCACCTTAGCAGAGTAATCCGGTGAGACAACCTCTCAACTAGCTACGTGGTTTGAATACTAAATACAAATGAACCATTTCTTTGGTGATTGAATTGATTATTTTATGGGCCACCCAGTACGATGAAGCTGTATGGTATTACAACACCCATTACAAATGCCAAATTGATAAAAAAGATAAGCTGAAACGAAATCTAATTTCATTGGCTCTTACGTTCATTCGTCCATAACAGTCTTCGCTTATGTGTCTGGCAGCTTTTACTATGTAACTTGAATTCTGGTAATGCTGTCGAGATGCAATATCAAATTATATGAGTTCATGTTTCTATTTTGTTTACAACTTGTTTACTGTTAAGTTTATGT